>NC_041387.1:75408464-75567972 GCF_002162155.2 Triticum dicoccoides
CGGCCTCGCCGCCAGCGCCGTCCTCCCGCCGGTGGGCTCCTCCCAGCGCCGCCGCAGGCTCCGCCCCGCCGCCGTCCGCCGCCGCGGATCGCCGCCCGACCTTGCCAGCGCCGCCCTGCAGCCGCCGCCCGCCTAAAGCTCCCGTGGAAGCCGCCCCGCGCCTCCCTGCTCCTGCGTCGAGCGCCGCCGTGCAGCGCCCCGTCGGCCGCCGGAGAATCTCCGCCGTCCCGCGCCGCCTCCATCCGCCGCCGTCCTGCCGGGATCCGCCCGGATCCGGCCAAATCCGGCCCGGAGAGCCCCTTCCCTGGCCTCCTCGACCTCCCCGGCCTCTTCCTCCCCGTCTCCGGCGACGAACTCCGGTGAACTTCGGCGTCCGTGCAACGAGGTTGATTTTTCCCCTTCCCTGAATCTGCTAAGTCCCCAGATTCTATTAAAATCATGCCATGTTCATCGTGCTATATCTCTGCATCCGTAGCTCCATATCGTGTGTGTAATATGTCAAATTGTTCGCCTCGAAGATTGCATCATTTCATTCCATTGAATCATTTGCATTTGAGGTCATCTTGATACCCGAAATGCTGTTAGAAAAGGGCTTCATTTCGTTAGTTGCAGATTCTTATCAGAACGAGCTCTTTTGTCATTTTTGCCATGATTGATGTGTGCATCCTATGAGGGTGATGCCTAAATGTATTTTGAACTAGGCTATGTCTTCTTTACAGAGGTGCTTACCATGTATTTTTGTGATCAATGTGGTGACTAGCACAAGCATGCAAACTAGGCTTCGTGTTAACTCTGTTTTTAGTTCCTGCTCTGCTGTAAAATTGATGCCATGTAAACATGTTGCTACAGAGAAATCCATGCATAATTTGAGATACTTCAGTAAGGGTGTTTTGAAAACATGGTTTTGCTATATCCATCCATGGTCCTGGTTGCAATTATGGAGTAGTGTAGCATATCTTTTTCGTGCTCTACTTTTGCTTGAAATTGTTTCCTGGCAGATTGTTTACGAGTTATTCAATTTTGCCGGGGTTGTTGTAGTTGGTCCGGATATGCTATGATGTTGTTCCTTGCCATGTATAGCTTCTATGTCATGTCTTCTTGATGGATGTATGCTTAGTTTATCCTGAGGAGCTCTGTAGTGAGTGCATCGAGCTCGCGAAGGTGCCTTCATTTTTATTCCAATGCCATGCTTGTTTGCTGAAATCTGTTAACGAAACTTGCTATGTTTACGTGGGTGCCATCATATTTTCTGATCCTTTGTGGCTTATGGTCAGTAAGGGACTTTTGATCTATGATTTGAGTAGATTCATGCCATTCCTTAGTTTGCTATTATAAGTTCCTGTAGCATGTTGATAACCTGCTCTGAACATTGCTTCATGCTGCTGTTTATGCCATGTCCAGCCTGTTGAATTATTGCATTTCTCCATGCTTGTTTGAACCTGTTTTGATGTGAATGAGCCGTAGCTCAGTGTTCCTCTTTTGTAAAGCATCTCCTGTAGATCATTGCCATATGCTTTGTTTTTATGTTGGGGTGCTGTAGCATAGTTTCTTGTTGCATGCAAAGTAGCATCGCGCTGTAAATCGCAGCGTGGTGTCATTCTTGTCTGACTTGTCATTTGCAAACCGTGCATCCGTTCCCGGTGATCTTTATATCGATTTCGACCGAAATCATCTCATCTTTCCAGCGGCATACTTGGTTTGCCAAGTTGATGCCTTGTTCATCATCTTTCCTTTCGAAGCACGCATATGCATTGCATATCACATCTCGCATATCATGGCATGTTTTGCGTCATGTTGCTTGTGCATTGCACCGTGATTTATTGTGGTTCCTTTGCTTGTGTTCTTGCTTTGGGTAGAGCCGGGAGACGAGTACATGCACGAGGACTCTGTTGAGAACGCTTACGAGGATCCAGCCTTCGACAACTCTGAGAACCTTGCAGGCAAGATGACCATACCTTCGATATCACTTATATCTTTGCTTGCTAGTATTCGCTCTATCGCTATGTTAGCCCTACCTGCCTTTGTTACCATGCCTACCTATTGCCATGTTGAACCTCTAACCATCCTGTCCTAGCAAACCATTGTTTGGCCATGTCAACGCTTTTGCTCAGCCCCTCTTATAGCATTGTTAGTTGCAGGTGAAGCTGAAGTTTGTTCCAGGTCGGAACATGGTTACTTTGGGATATGACAATACCTTCTGTTTATATTTAATGCACCTTATATACTTGGTAAAGGGTGGAAGGCTTGGCCTTATGCCTGGTGACTTGTTCCACTCTTGTCGCCCTAGTTCCGTAAACCGGTGTTATGTTCCTTGATTTTACGTTTCTTACACGGTTGGGTGATTTATGGGACCCGCTTAACAGTTCGCTTTGAATAAAACTCCTCCAGCAAGGCCCAACTTTGGTTTTACCATTTGCCACCTAAGCCCTTTTCCCTTGGGTTTTCGCGAGCCCAAGGGTCATCTTTATTTAACCCCCGGGCCAGTGCTCCTCCGAGTGTTGGTCCAAACTAGAGCACTGTGCGGGACCATTCCTTGGCAACTTGGATTACGTCGGTACCTGTACGCTTCGCTTATCCGGTGTGCCCTGAGAACGAGATATGTGCAGCTCCTATCGGGATTTGTCAGCACTTCGGGCGGCTTTGCTAGTCTTGTTTTACCATTGTCGAAATGTTTTGCGAACCGGGATTCCGAGACTGATCGGGTCTTCCCGGGAGAAGGTATATTCCTTCGTTGACCGTGAGAGCTTGTGATGGGCTGAGTTGGGACACCCCTACAGGGTATATAATCTTTCGAAAGCCGTGCCCGCAGTTATGAGGCAGATGGGAATTTGTTAATGTCCGGTTGTAGATAACATGACACTTGACCTCTTTAAAATACATCAACCGCGTGTGTAGCCGTGATGGTCTCTTCTCGACGGAGTCCGGGAAGTGAACACGGTTTGTGTTATGTTTGACGTAAGTAGATTCAGGATCACTTCTTGATCACTTTTAGCTTCTCGACCGCCGCGTTGCTTCTCTTCTCGCTCTCACTTGCGTATGTTAGCCACCATATATGCTTAGTGCTTGCCGCAGCTCCACCATACTACACCTTTTCCTACCTATGAGCTTAAATAGTCTTGATCTCGCGGGTGTGAGATTGCTGAGTCCCTGTGGCTCACAGATTCTACCAAAACAGATGCAGGTGCCGATGATACCAGCGCATATGGCGCAACTGAGCTGAAGTGGGAGTTTGACGAGGCTCTTGGTCGTTACTATGTATCGTTTCCAAATGATCAGTAGTGGAGCCCAGTCGGGACGATCGGGGATCTAGCATTTGGGGTTGTCTTTCTTTCATTCGAACTTGACCGTAGCCGGTCTATGAGTGTATTTGAATGATGTATGAACTTAATTATGTATTGTGTGAAGTGGCGATTGTAAGCCAATTCTCGTATCCCATTCTTCTTCAGTACATGGGAATGTGTGAAGATGACCCTTCTTGCGACAAAACCACTATGCGGTTATGCCTCTAAGTCGTGCTCCGACACGTGGGAGATATAGCCGCATCGTGAGTGTTACAAAGAACCCCTTTTATAGGTGGGGAAAAATCCAACCGTTATCCTCACAGCTCGCACAGAGCGGTACTACCACTCCAAGGAGCGGTACTACCGCTCGTCCTCACGGTACTACCGCTAGGGATCGCGGTACTACCGCAAAGGGTAGCGGTACTACTGCTTGTGAGTGGTACTTAAAAATACACCCGTGCTTACCACCGCATGACTTGGGATGAGTTTTTGGTCTGGAGCGGTACTACCGCTGTAGGAGCCGCGTTAGTACCGCTCTGGAGCGGTAGTAAAAAATTACATCCGCTCCAATTTGCGGTAGTACCGCTGCAGCCTTTTTCAGAACACCAAAACTGCCACAACTTCTGCAAACGGATTCCGAATTCAACGAAACCAAGTTTGTTGGAAAGCTAGCGACAAGGCATAACACAATCTTGATAGAAATAACAATAAGAAGCAAATTAGAAAAGGCCCAAAAGAAAATGGTGAGAACCCTTCCTCGAATAGGACCGGTAAAATCTCCAACACCGAAAACGCAATAGAAGAAGCATGTGAACTCCGTTTTCGAAGAACTCGAGCTTGTTAAGAAGATGACCACAAGCTCTAAAACCTCAAAAGAAAATACAAATAAGAATCAAGAAAGATGATGCAAGGATGCAATGGTTTGAGCTCTCAATGAACGATACGATCAAGCTAGTCACTTGAGAGCCCCCCTTGATAGTACGGCTATCGATCCTATAACCCGGTCTCCAAACTATCACCATGAGACCGGTAAAATATAAAACCTATCAAGGGAAAACCTTTGCCTTGCATGAAGTCCACTTGAGCTAGATGATGATGATCTTGACTCCCTCAAGTTGGACCACCTTTCTTGATTGCGCTCGCTCGACGAAGACTAGTTGATTGCTCCCCCATACTCCACTATGGGTGAGCCACTCTTTGGCACATCTTCACAAGTCAATTGAAACCAAAATGGACGACAAGCTTCAATCACTTGATCTCTTCGTGATGCTCCACTTGAACTTGCACACGGCAATCTTGATGACGATCACCACTTGGTGTCATCCTCTCCATGGGTTGAGTGATATCTTCCTCTTGACGCAAGCCCATGAACATGTACCTAACCCCACATAGAACTCTCACATAGACCATGGGTTAGTACACAAAGCACAATGGACAATGCCTACCATACCATGGGATCACCTGACCCCTCTCGGTACATCTTCTACGCTTTGTGAGTTGATCAACTTGATTCACTCTTGACTTAATCTTGATCAACCTTGAAACTTTCCAACTCTCTGCATTTGGATGATGTCTTGAAGGTAAACATGAATGATCACACAATCTTCTTCTTCAAGACATGCTTGCAATAAGCTCAACACTCGCATGACCAATCTTTGGATAATTCCTTAATAGCACCTTGGTGAACACATAAACTCCTTGAAACCAACACATGGACTTCAAGAAAAGCCTATGGACAAATCCTTCCAATATAACTCAGTGCAACAATTATTCCATAGAGAATGTCATCAATTACCAAAACCACACATGGTGGCACCGCATGTCCTTTCACTAGCTTTCGATCTCTTGTTTCTTGCCCTGAACCGCCGCCGGGTCGTCCCTTTATATACACAGGTTGACGCCCAGCGGCTCACAGAGTACCAGATGGCTCATAGACAATGTGTCCAGCTCGGTGACTAAATATACATGCCTTACAATACAAGTGATACACATATGGCGGTTTACTCCTATGGGCCTTAAGTTGCTCTTGGGCCTTGGGCCCTTGTTTCATGAACCGCCATCTTTCAACATCCTCATGGGCTTTGTATTGATGAACCGCCATAGGTATAACCCGGACCCTCCTGGGCGGGTCATACTTAATAGTCATATCCCCAACATTAGGCCCCAGGTTGATTTGAACTTGTTCATGTCAATCTTCCACACTTAGAAAAAATCTTCTTTATTTGTGCGAGATCTCATAACCCACCATGACGTCATCTCCTGCGATTGTGGTAACCCGCCATGATGTCATCTGCCATTAATTTTACACAATACCCAATATATCCTAATAGATCCTTATCTTTAATAACCATCCAAAAAATCGAGGCGTCCAAGCGGCTGGATAATCATCCTTTGGCCTCCTCGTTTTTCACGCCTACATGTTACCCTTCTCCTTATAAATAGGGTCAAACAACCCTCCGTTCATTTCCCCCTCGCCTTCTCGTCTTCTTCCTCTCACGACTCCTCTGCGGCCTCGAGCTTCGCCGCCGCCGTCCTTCGACCGCTGCACCAACTCAGGTCGCTGCATCAACCTGACTGGTCCAGAAAACGTCGGCATTCCACCGCAGTCCATCTGCATCTGTAAGTGTTCATCTCCCCATGCGTCAAATCGGCATTAGGGTTAGCCTTGTTGTTCGGTGTTCTTTGCTTTCTTCTTCAACCCCAGTAGCTTCTGATCTGAATATAGTATAAAACCTGTGCGGTAGCAGTTTAGCCTTTGTTTTTAATATCAGAATACTTTTTTCTTCATAGAAGATCTCATCGGAGCACACGAACTCCTCTGCTGCCGCTTTAGGTTTAGAATTTACTGCATTTTCTAAACTGCCACCGATCCAAAATTATAGCTTTAGTCCGTGAAATCTGTTTGTCCATCACTTAGCAAATTTTTTCTTCTTGATAGATCTTAACTATCAGTATTGTCATGAAGGCTTACATCACCAGTTATAACTAGTCATTTGTCATTAGGCCCCTTTTAAGCCGGCACTCTGAATATATATATACTGTAGCGTTTTACTTCTGTCTTAATGAATCGACTTAAACCGGCAAACTATTCTTTCTTTTAGGATTCTTTCTTCACAATGCCGCCGAAGACAGTCACTTCATGTAATTGGGTTCCCTCCATTGTCATTGAGGACACGCTCAAATAATTTGTTAAAACCTTCTATTTACCAGCAAAAACTGTCATGCATTATCGCGCCCCCAATCCAGAAGAAGAAAGACCTCAGCCAAAGGATGATGAGGTCATTGTTTTTACTGACCACATGAATCGAGGCTTTTCACCGCCCGGTTCTAAATTTTTCTGAGATGTTCTGCACTTCTTTCAGCTTCATCCTCAAGACATCGAACCCAATTCTATGTCAAACATCTGCAACTTTCAAGTTTTCTGCGAAGTATACCTTCAAGAGGAGCCCAGTGTTGACCTTTTTAGGGAATATTTTTATTTGAACCGCCAAAACAAGTTTACGAATGGACCCAGCTTGGAGCATGGCGGAATCTCAATTCAACGAAATAGAGATGCTATCTTCCCCTATGCTTGCTTGCTGAGTCACCCCAAAGATTGGAACCAAACATGGTTTTATTGCAAAATACCTCTCCGGCTGACGAGAATCCACTGCCAGGCTATCGTGCCCAGCGTCTTGACCCAAAACATCATCTTCCTGAGAAGCTTACCACTGCTGAACGTGCAAAGCTCGCTCCCACCATTGCAAAGGTCAAGGCTCTACTAGGAAATGGTTTAACTCGCATTGACTTGGTTTGATGCTGGGTTGCTTATCGAATCATACCCTTGAGTCGCTGATCCGGCTTAATGTGTACTTACACGGGTGGTAAAAAGGATCCACTACACCACAACTCCGTGTGTTTAACTGATGAGGCAATCAATGAAATGACAAAGAGCCTTCTGAATGAAGATCCGGAAGACTGCAGCAAAGTGGGTGTGAACCCTTTCTGCAAACTTAACCCGCCACCAGAGGTGAGTCTTTAAATTACTTTACCTACATCACTCCAATATTCTATTAACTCAACTTTGATGACTTTCACAGGCTGACTCTGATTTTTGGGAAAAGAAATATAACCATGAAGCTGCCGAAAAGGCCAGGGCTGCCAACAAAGCCGCCAAGAAGAATAAGAACAAATCCAGTACTTCCGAGCTGTTTGAATTGGACGATAGCTCTGAGTCGAAGGTAGCTCTTGATTCTCTTGGCTCCTTTTTCAACTATCTTATTGACATTGATTATCATCAGGATGACACGGGGGCCAGTCAAGCAATCAAGGAAGAGGTAACTATCATTTCCTCTGACTCCGAGCCTTTGCCAAGACAGAAAATTTGAAGAGTAACCCAGAAAGTAAGCTTTTCACACCCCTTAGCTCATCTGGATCCTCACTTTCTTTGAAGCAACAACAGCATGAGAACCGACGACAGACTCGGACCAGCGGAGGTGAAGAATTATCTACCGGTTTACCAAATACTCCAGCTCTGAGGAAACGTCAAAACGAGGTCATCCCAAATTTGAACTCCTTTTATCCTCTGGCAGGTCTCATTTGCCAGCCACTTAATTCTTCCGATTCAAATTATCAGGAAACTTCTCGCTCCTCTTCCGGTGACTCATCACAGTCCCAGCTGCCGGCTTTCAAAACTACTCCTGGGTAATAACAATTACTTATTATTTGCTTCCTCCTCAGGTTCTTATCTTTGTACTGATCTCTCATAACTCATGCAGTGGAAAAGCAAAAACTAGCAAGAAGGCAAAGGTGACCAAGCCGGCTGAAGACCCCAAGGTCCATGAACCGGAGCAAGAAATTCCAGTGCCTGAAACCTCCGTATCCCAGCCAGAAGAACCTGTTCATGACGTTCCCCCAGAAATTCCTGACCCTTCCATTGACCAGACAAACAACATTCCTTTGAATACTGAACCATCAAGCCCAATTAAACCGGCCGAGACACATGTTGATGATGTGATGATCACTAGCATCGGCTTTAGAGAGCTGGGAAGACCTACTATCTTGGCCAAACACTCCGCCAAAGTAGATCATATTGAGAAACTAAAAGTGAGATTTGACATTGCCAACTACTCTCAATTGAGCATTAACGAAGTATTCTCTAGTTATCTCAACCAAGTGCACACCAGCCGTGACCTTGAAGTTGACATGGTGAAGCAGATGCATCAAAAATATGAGGTATGGACTCCTACTTTAATGAATTATGCATATCCGGGCAGCCCCTAGTCTATTGTGTATGATAGGATTGAATATGCTGTAGACTTAGAGTAACCATGAGTATAAATAGTACCCTTGATACAATCTTTCAAAATCCGGCTTATGCCATCCGAGTTAAAGCAGATCTTTAGTGACTAGCCCTGCATCTGTAGCCCCCAAGGGCCAGTTTAATCAGCATGAATGAGCCAGTCCTGTTCATCATTGTTTATAAATCAAAGCTTACTTGTGTAGCCCCCATAAGCCGGATGTGATCATTTGCGGCACAAACGGGTCATCATAAAGTAGTAAGAAGACACAAGCAATATGCATTATCCCCCAAGTGCTAAGTACTCTTGCTTGCAAAGTGCTTGGGACTTATTCACATAAGCCGTTGTATGAATAATGTTTTCGGCAGGCATTAGCCCCCAAGTGCCAAGTGTTGTTGCTTGCAAAAGTCTTAGGACGTCA
Organism: Triticum dicoccoides; assembly: GCF_002162155.2. NCBI lineage: Eukaryota > Viridiplantae > Streptophyta > Magnoliopsida > Poales > Poaceae > Triticum > Triticum dicoccoides. The sequence continues at coordinate 75,417,446 of NC_041387.1, forward strand.
TTTCTGTAACCCAAATATGAACATGATTTTGAACCGGTGTATGTGCAGGACACCACTGCTCAACTTCAATCGCAATCGATTAACGTGAAAACCTGGCTGGAGCACCAAGAATCCGAGACTCGGAAAGCAGACTCAAAATTCCAATTTAGCTTGGCTGAAACGGAAAAACTGAAGACCAGCTTTGAGGCTGAAAGAAACACCTAGGCTGAAGAGAAAACTGCCTTGACACAGCGGGCTGACAAGGCAGAGGCGGCTCTTTAGGAGGTGACCATTGAGCTTACCGGTTTAAAACACCATGTATCCCAAATGGTTTGTGCTATCTTTGGTGAGTCGCCTTGCTAGTATCAAATTTGAATCTCTTCGTTGATGGTAGAAAATTGCCTCTAACCAATCCATAATTATGATGCAGGTCCCAAGAGCAACAATCTTAGTTAAGAGATGCTTGTGAAACTCAAGGCTTTTTATACACTTGTTGAACAGTTATATACTGGAACTCAGCGCGCACTGGCCACAATTTCTCCGACTAATCAAGCACGTACTTTCTTGAGTGATGTCTTGAAAAAGCTTTCTGTTCTGCCTGCGAGGATTAACGAGATGAAGCGATCATCTGCAAGAGCCGGTGCCGTGACGGCCTTAAGCCGGGCCAAGGCATGGCTAGCAGAGCTAGACCGGACCGATTTAGCTACTGGGTATCCCAGCTTAAAAGAAGATGACACTCCCTTTGATAAGAAAGACTTTTCTGCCTGTGTGAAGGAGATACGTCCTCTGGCCAGCCTGATTGCAAATGAAACAGATCTTTCAAGATACCAACCGGCTTATGACATGGAGAATCATAAGATGCCCACGCCGGCTTATAAAGTGATGGATCTAATTCCCCCAATCCGTAAGCATACTTTCGCTCCTGAAGTTGAACCGTCCAAACTTATTGATGATGAAGCTGAATTCCAAGCCTTGTGTGGCATCGATCGGTCATCACCAAACTTCTAGGCAGCAGAGGAGGACGAAGAACCGGAGAAGGATGATCCAGAAGCTTCAAGCCGTCAAGGCCAAGAAAATTGATCCGCTGGGTGGTTCATATATTTGATCTTCTGAAAACACTTAATTATTTTGTCTCATTGAGTCATGTAATAGGCTAGTAAAAACTTTGCTCTGTCGTGCCATCGTGCACGTTTGTGTTTTGCCCAACACTGTTTGATCCGCCACTGGAAAAGTATCATCTTACACTTATGATGACACTGATTTATGCAGATGAGATTTAGTATTATCCTGCACACAAGCAGATCACAAGAGCCCTGGCGGTTTACCGCAGGGCGGGTTATAATATCCCATATAAAAACCCTGCGACTAAAATAGTTCATGACCAGGTCCGGTTTAATCATAACCATATAAATTCATAACAAAAAATATCATACTTGTGATATTTAGTTGTACTGTTGTCTTATGATACTAGTGCAGTAAGGGTGATAACCCAAATTTTGAACACATAATGCTCTCTTCAATTGTCAAATATTGCCGACTGGGTCTAAAAAACTCAACAATGCTCAAATATGAGACATAGACAGGGCTGCTTGGCCCAGCTTGTAATAACCATATGGTAAGAAAAAAGGAAGTGATATAAATCCAAGACGGGAAAGAAAACCAAAAAATACGGGGCTTTTATAGGCCGCCAAGCCAAAATTTTCTTCTTCAATGAAACTAGCATGATAGCCGCTGGAGTATCCACGCTTTGTGTGAGCAGGCTTTCACATGACCCAATCGACATTTTAACCTGGATAATTTCAGGGTCTTCTAAAGATTAACTTATCGAGAGAATGAAGGGGTCGGAATAGCATCGTGCAAAACAGGCCAGTTTAACCAAGTTTCAAAGAAGGCGGCTTATCATCTTGAGATTCTCCTTGCGTACTATAATCCAGCTCTTGCATGACCCAAGCAATGTCTTAACCTTAACAAGTTCAGGGTCTCTTTAAAAGATTGACTTGTTAAGAACAGGGTGGGTCATCCAGGATTACCTAGTCGAAGAGCATCTTCGATAAAGGCCGGATAACCCGGATTTTTGGTGAATACACCTGGTATCCATGCCTATCAAGAGGGTAATTTCAATTGTGTTCTTTGAACAAGAAGGCCCCAAGTGATATATTTCGGAGTTGTGCTCAGTGTGTACCTATGTTTGAGCTGTGCTGTGCATCCAACTCTCTTTGGTCCCTGTAATTTGGGCGTTAAGCCTCTTTAACTAAGATGATAATAAAGTCTCAGCTTCGAAGAAGTAAAACGACAGAGGCCCTGAATTATCAGGCATGCCGACTTTATTATATTCATCATAATATATACATTGTCGAAAATATGTACATCGCAGGAGCCGGTGGCTCAGGTGTAATACGGCCGAAGATGGGCAATATTCCATGGTCGGTGGGTCTCCTCCTCCGACGTGCGTGAGTCCTTGTGATCTCGAACATCGATAAGGTAGTATGACCCATTGTTCAGATTTTTGTTGACCACAAAGGGTCCTTACCAAGGTGGGGATAACTTGTGCATATCAGATTGATCCTGGATAAGCCGGAGCACTTAGTCGCCTTCTTGAAAGGTTCTGGTTTTAACCCGGCGGCTATGATAATGGCGTAAACCTTGCTGGTAAATCGCCGAACGACCCGCCGTGAGGTCACGCTCCTCATCTAGCAGGTCAAGTGCATCCTGATGTGCTTTCTCATTGTCAGCTTCAACATAAGCCGCTACATGGGGCGAGTCATGATGGATGTCACTAGGGAGAACCGCCTCTGCTCTGTAAACCATGAAGAAAGGTGTGTAACCCATAGATCTGTTGGGGGTAGTATTGATGCTCCATAACACAGAAGGTAATTCCTCCACCCAACAACCCGGCATCCTCTGGAAAAGAACCATAAGCCGGGGCTTGATGCCTTTCAAAATTTCTTGATTGGCTCTTTCAGCTTGACCATTGGACTCGGGGTGAGCTACTGACGATACGTCAAGTCGAATATGCTCACGTTGACAAAACTCTTTCATAACACCCTTGGACAGATTACTGCCATTATCAGTTATAATGCTATGGGGAAAACCAAAGCGAAAAATCACCTTTTTGATGAATTGAACCGCTGTTGCCACGTCACATTTGCTGACCGGCTCTGCTTCGACCCACTTTGTGAATTTTTCAGCTGCCACTAAAAGATGGGTCTTTTTATCCTTGGACCTTTTGAAAGTCCCAACCATATCAAGCCCCCAGACTACAAACGGCCAAGTAATTGGAATCATCCTCAACTCTTGAGCCGACACATGAGCTCGTCGTGAGATTTTTTGACAACCATCACATTTACTGACCAAATCCTCTGCATCAGCATGAGCCATCAGCCAATAAAATCCATGACGAAAAGCTTTAGCCACAAGAGACTTAGAACCAGCATGATGACCACAATCCCCTTCATGAATCTCGTGAAGAATTTCACGACCCTCTTCAGGAGATACACAACATTGAAACGTCCCAGTAACACTGCAATGGTGTAACTCTCCGTTGACAATTGTCATCAATTTAGACCGCCGGGTTATCTGCCTGGCCAAAGTTTCATCCTCAGGTAACTTACCCCGGGTCATATAAGCCAAATATGGAATTGTCCAATCAGGAATCGCATGAAGAGCCGCCACCAATTGTGCTTCCGGGTCAGGAATAGCCAGATCTTCCCCTGTAAGCAATTTGACAGAAGGGTTATGCAGAATATCCAAGAAAGTGTTAGGTGGCACCGGCTTACGCTGGGACCCTAACTGGCTTAAGGTATCAGCTGCCTCAGTTTTCCTGCGATCAACATGTTACACTTGATAATCCTTGAAGGACCTAGCAATAGCATCAACCTCGCGGCGATAAGCCGCCATGAGTGGATCCTTAGAATCCCATTTTCCTGAAACTTGCTGAGCCACCAAGTCTGAGTCGCCGAAACACCTCACTCGGCTTAAATTCATCTCCTTAGCCATCCGAAGACCATGGAGCAAGGCTTCATACTTAGTTCCATTGTTAGTACAGGGAAACATCAACCTTAAAACATAACAAACTTGTCACCTCGAGGGGAAGCTAAGGCAACTCCAACCCCAGAGCCCTCCAATTGCCTGGACCCGTCAAAGTGAATAGTCCAATATGTGTTATCTGGCTTCTCTTCAGGCATCTGTAGCTCCGTCCAGTCATTGCTGAAATCCACAAGTGCTTGAGACTTGATGGTCGTGCGAGGCATATACTTCAAAACACGAGGTCCAAGCTCAATAGCCCACTTGGCTACCTGACCTGTGGCTTCTCTATTTTGAATAATATCCCCTAAGGGAGCATAACTAACCACAGTGATGGGATGACCCAAAACATATTGCTTAAGCTTCCGACTTCACTGATAAGCACTTCATGGCCAGTCGGAAGCTTAAGCAATATGAGCTTCTGCCAGTGCCGATACCTCTGCTTGGACTCAATAAGTACTTCACTGATATAGTAAACAGGCCGTTGAACCGGATATTCCTTGCCTGCTTCCTTCCGTTCCAACAGAATAGCTACACTGACAGCCCGGGCGTTAGCAGCCACATACAATAATAGCGGCTTTTTCTCAATAGGAGCAGCAAGGACTGGCGGCTCAGCTAGCTGTTTCTTCAAAGCTTCAAACGCGTCATTAGCAGCATCACTCCAGACAAAGTGATCTGTTTTCTTTATCATCTGGTACAGTGGTATAGCCTCTCACCCAACCGGCTTATAACCCGGCTTAAGGAAACACTACGACCAGCCAGACATTGAACATCATTGACACACGCCGGCTTTGCCAAGGAGGTAATGGCCTTGATCTTCTCCATTTAGCTTCAGTGCCTCTGTTGGAAACCAGAAAACCCAAGAGCTTGCCTGCTGGCACCCCAAAAACGCACTTAGCCGGGTTAAGCATCATCTTGTAAACCCGGAGATTGTTGAAGGTCTCCTCCAAATCATCTATCAAAGTTTCCTTCTCTCTGGATTTCACCACAATATCATCCACATAAGCATGAACATTGCGCCAAATCTGATTGTGAAGGAAATTCTGCACACATCGCTGGTAAGTCGCCTGGGCACTCTTGAGCCCAAAAGGCATAGAGACATAGTAGAAGGCTGCAAAGGGAGTGATAAAGGCTGTCTTCTCCTGGTCCTTAACTGCCATCTTGATCTCATGAGAACCAGAATAGGCATCCAAAAGACTTAAACGCTCACAACCCGCCGTAGCATCGATGATTTGGTCAATACGAGGGAGAGAAAAAGGATCAGCCGGACAAGCCTTGTTTAAGTCTGTGTAATCCACACACATACGCCAAGTGCCATTCTGCTTAAGTATCAGCACCGGATTAGCCAACCACTTAGGATGGAAGACTTCAATAATGAACCCAGCTGCCAAGAGCCGGGCCACTTCTTCACCAATGGCCTTATGCCTCTCCTCATTGAAGCGACGAAGGAATTGTCGGACCGGCTTAAATTTTCGATCAATATTAAGAGTGTGCTCAGCGAGTTCCCTCGGTACACCTGGCATATCAGAAGGTTTCCATGCAAAGATGTCCCCGTTCTCACGGATGAACTCGATGAGCGTGCTTTCCTGTTTTGGATCCAGGTTAGCACTAATATTGAACTGCTTGGATGAATCGCCAGGAACAAAGTCAACCAGCTTAGTGTCATCGGCCTACTTAAACTTAAATACCGGATCATGCTCTGTAGTTGGCTTTTTCAAAGATTTTATATCCGCCGGATCAACATTGTCTTTGTAAAACTTCAATTCTTCTATTGCACAGACAGATTCAGCATAAGCAGCGTCACCTTCTTCACACTCCAAAGCTATTTTCCAGCTTCCATGCACTGTGATGGTCCCCTTGTAACCCGGCATCTTGAGCTGCAGATAAACATAACAAGGTTGTGCCATGAACTTGGCATAAGCCGACCGTCCAAACAGAGCGTGATACGGGCTCTTAATCTTGACCACTTCAAAGGTTAATCTATCGGCCCTGGTATCATGTTCATCCCCAAAGGCTATTTCTAGATCAATCTTTCCTACAGGATACGCCGACTTACCAGGCACCACTCCATGGAAAACAGTATTGGATGGCTTAAGACTTTTATCGGTTAACCCCATGCGACGGAAAGTATCATGAGTACCTCAGTGACTTTGTATCCACCAACTTGAGGTGCCACCACCAAAGCCAGTGACCTGAATTATCAACCCGAGGCAGGTGATCCTCTCGACTCCGCATAATGGGTTGCTCAGACCATCACAAGTAATGGGGAACTGCTGGCTCAATGGTGTTCACAACCCTTTTATGGAGCTTCTGATCTCGCTTGCATAAACTTGTGGTGAAGACGTGGTACTGCCCACTATTCAACTGCTTCGGATGACTTTGATATCCAGACTGTTGCTGCTACTGAGCCCCCTAACCGGATTGTTGATTGTATCCACCCTGATTACCTTGATGGTTTTGGTGGCCCTGGAAACTGGAACTAGAACCGCCACCACCGTAACCCAGACCTTGTGATCCAGAACCTGAGCCGCCATTCGGGCCATGGTCGTGCTGAAAAAGATGAGACTCTTTGAGCTACTTCATGATAAAGCAATCCTTCCACAAATACCTAGATGGCCTTTCTTTCATTCTGTGCCTTGGACACGACCGGTTCATTAGTGCTTCTAGGTTGAACTCTCCTCCTCCAGACTGAACCGCCCTCCCCTTAAGACGCTGGTTATAATTCTGAGTGTTGGTATTGGCCACAAAATCCGTACTATTATCAGCCTTATGCTTAACATTGCCCCCCCTAACCTGCCAGGTTATGATGATGCCCCTTGGTGTTGCCATTCTTATTTCCCTTTCTCGGCCTTTCCTCACCAGACTCGGGGTCCTTGGTACCATCAGAGTTAGCATACTTAACCAAAGCCGCCATCAGCTCCCCCATGTTGCTGCAGTGACGCTTAAGCCACCCTAGCTTCTGTTTAAGGGGAAAAAATGACAATTCTTCTCTAACATCAATACTGCTGAACCGACATTGATGCGATCTGATGAGTACAGGATTGTTGAGACCCGATGCACCCAATGGGTTGTTGATTCGCCCTCTTCCTGGACACACGCATCCAAATCCACAATTGACATAGGCTCCTTGCACGTATCTTTAAAATTCTGAATAAACCGGGCTTTCAACTCGGCCCATGACCCAATGGAGTTAGCAGGCAACCCTTTCAACCAAGTACGAGCCATCCCATCCCACATCATGGTGAAATAGTTAGCACACGCAGAGTCACTAACATCCAAGAGTTCCATAGCCATCTCATAACTCTCAACCCATGCCTCAGGGGGTAAATTAGCTGTATACTTAGGTACCTTGCAAGGACCCTTGAAATCCTTGGGCAAAAGTTCATTACGTAGAGCCGATACTAAACATGGTACACCCGCAGTTCTAGAGGTTACGCCTGCCTCAACCGAAATCGTCGGATAAGCCAGAAGATGTTGAGGAGCCGCCTGCTGAGCCGCCAGCTCAGTTTCTCGACGTGCCCTGTCCTGGTTCACCAAATCTTGAGCACCACCACACGCCGGGTCATGTCCACGCAGCTGGTTACGGTGCCTGTCACTGGTTGAAATGACCAGTGAGTCCATGTGTCTGTTATAACTCTGGCTTGGGCGAGGGGTCAAGTGGATACGGTCGCGACTGTATGAGTAAGCCGCCTGTTGAGCCACAGCCGTCTGGAGCAGCTCCCCGGCTCGTCGTATTTCCATCGATGTCGGTGATTCGCCCTCAAATGGCAAAGCTGCCAGTCGTGTCGCTGCGGCAATCATATTATCCAAAGGGTTAGAAAAATGACCCGGTGGTGTCGGTACATACTGAGGCGGAGTAGTATTCAGACGAGATGGTTCCGTCGTGTGCGGCCGAGCCGATGCTCCTGCCCCAGGTGCTTCATCCCGGTTTATCCTTGGTTGGTTACTGGTCCCCGCTCCAGGTGTGCAAAAGAGGTTTCTCGCCTCGTAAATCGGAGTTAGACAAGACTGATGCCTCCTCCTCATGACTTCATTTGAAGCATTTTGATCCATCATGAGCCGGAAGGCCTCTGATTGAATCCGCTGTGCCTGAGCATCTAGGGCAGCCCGCTCTGCAGTCATCCTAGTGTTCTTCGCCGCCAGGTCTTCCTTGGCTTGCGCTACCTCTTCATGCAATTTTGCAATTTCCGCATTATTCTGAAATTAATTTGCCGGGTTAACCTCCGCTGTTAACAAGGCTGTCAGATTATCCAGCAAAGCAGTCAAAACCTAAGCCGATGGGTGCACAGGGCCTCCTGCCCCAGCTGCCATCGTTGTTGCTAACCCGGAGACCATTGCTGGCGCAGTCAAAGAATTCTGCACGGTCTGTGTACCGGCCATGAAAATTGTGACCCTATTCGGCGGCTCATAGGGGTCCGGAATACTATCACCATCGGAACAACCCCCAAGCCTGCCGTCTTGCAGATGGTCAATGAAGTAGTATCGCCTGTGGACGACTCACCATCAGAATAGATGGTTGTCTCACCACCAGACATGGATCCTTCCTCAAATGCCGCCCCATGGATGAATCCCATGAAGGCACGTTTCACGGCGGGCTGAACTCGGGCGGGTCGTGCACGCTGAGCCGTCTCGATGATGTCGGTGCATATGTCAGGCTCAGGGCCCGGCTCGCCGATCTTGCCAATGAAAACGTGGATTCCGCCGAAGGGGACCCGGTACCCATACTCAATTGAGCCGGCCTCGGGACCCCAACCTGCATCGTCGATGTAGAGCTTGTCGCGACGACTCTTGGCCATCCGTCCCACAGCGTATCCCTTGATCCCTTCGAAGCTGCCCTTCAAGAACTCGAAACCACCGTGCGCTGGCCCCATGGTGGGCGCCAATTGTCATGGAATTGTCACGGTAGATGTCCTAGTGTGAGGACTTAGTCATGGAGCCATCGCAACTAGGTTAGCTTAAAGGGGTTAAACGGGACAAACAATACAGGAGTTTATACTGGTTCGGGCCCTTGCGGTGAAGGTAAAGGCCTAATCCAGTTGGAGGTGGTATTGCTTATATCTCGATTACCAGGGAGCGATTTCGCTTGACCTAGCTTTCCATCTCTTGTTTCTTGCCCTGAACCTCCGCCGAGTCGTCCCTTTATATACACAGGTTGATGCCCAGTGGCTCACGGAGTCCCAGCCGACTCATAGAAAACGTGTCCGGCTTGGTGACTAAATATACTTGCCTTACAGTATAAGTCATACACATATGGCGGTTTACTCCTATGGGCCTTAAGTTGCTCTTGGGCCTTGGGCCCTTGCTTCATGAACCACCATCTTCAACATTCTCATGGGCTTTGTATTGATGAACCGCCATAGGTATAACCCGTCCCCTCCTAGGCGGGTCATACCTAACAGTCATATCCCCAACAGAGATTAAACTAGGTAAGAAGATACCAACGATCAAATCTCGGGCAAGTAACATACCGATGACAAGGGGAATAATGTATGTTGACATTGCGGTTCGACCCATAAAGATCTTCATAGAATATGTGGGAACCAATATGAGCATCCAGGTTCCGCTATTGGTTATTGACCGGAGAGGTGTCTTGGTCATGTCTACATAGTTCTCGAACCCGTAGGGTCCGCACGCTTAACATTCGATGATGATATTTATTATATGAGTTATGTGTTTTGGTGACCGAAAGTTGTTTGGAGTCCCCAATGAGATCACGGACATGATGAGGAGTCTCAAAATGGTCGAGAGGTAAAGACCGATATATTGGAAGGTTATATTCAGACACCGGAATGGTTATGGAGTGTTTCGGGTATTTTTCGGAGTATCGAGGGGTTACCGGACCCCCCCCCAGGAAGTAATGGGCCTCATGGTACCTAAGACGAGATGCAAGGCAGGCCACAGGAGCCCCCCCCCCATGTGAGTCCGAATTGGATAAGAGGGAGGGGCGCGTCCCCCCTTTCCTTCTCCCTCTCCCTCTGCCTCTGCTTCCCTCTTTCCCCCTCCGTTGGAAAGGAAGGGGGGCGACTGGGACTAGGAGTCCTAGTAGGACTCCCCCCACTTGGGCGTTGTTGGTGTCAAAACCGGCGGATCTCGGGTAGGGGGTCCCGAACTGTGCGTCTAAGGCTAATGGTAACAGGAGACTGGGGACACGATGTTTACCCAGGTTCAGGCCCTCTCGATGAAGGTAATACCCTACTTCCTGCTTGATTGATCTTGATGATATGAGTATTACAAGAGTTGATCTACCACGAGATCATAGAGGCTAAACCCTAGATGCTAACCTATGATTATGATTGTTGTTCTTGTCCTACGGACTAAACCCTTCAGTTTATATAGACACCAGAGAGGGCTAGGGTTACACAGAGTCTGTTACAGAGAAGGAGATCTAACATCCGAATCGCCAAGTTGCCTTCCACGCAAAGGAGAGTCCCATCCGGACACGGGACGAAGTCTTCAATCTTGTATCTTCATAGTCCAACAGTCCGACCAAAGTATATAGTCCGGCTATTCGGATACCCCCTTATCCAGGACTCCCTCAGTAGCCCCTGAACCAGGCTTCAATGACGATGAGTCCGGCGTGCAGATTGTCTTCGGCATTGCAAGGCAGGTTCCATCTCCGAATACTTCATAGAAGATTCTGAACACAAGGATCGTGTCCGGCTCTGCAAAATAATTTCCACATACCACCGTAGAGAGCACAATACTTTATAAATCTAATCTGCTGACAATTTTTCACAGCATGTCATCACCCCGCGTCCTGGTTTATTACAAACCGTTTTTCCAGCCTGCCACTACACGTACTGCAAGGCGGTTTTATTGGCACGTCTTGTCAAAGCAGAGATCATGTCCCCCTTATTGCAGGATACTCATCAATACGGGTGTGGGTAACCCAACTACGCCTGTTGGTATGAGTCCTTGTTTTTAGGCAAGTCCCAAACGGTCACGCTGAGGACGCTTGATATTCACCCCCTTTATAGAGGGACCGAGGCATGTCCCTTTCTTCCCACGCTTGCTCCTTCCCCCACCTCGAGTTCCAACACCCAAAGCTCAGGCTTAAGCACTTTGGACCTTCAATCATGTCCGGATCCAACCTTCAAAGTTGGTGGATGGCCTCCTCTGTCACAGAGGAGGACATTGCAAAGCTCAGGGAGGCCAGGTATCTGACCGCCGACATCAAGCACAGGCTTCCTACCCAAGGGCAGGTCATCCCCACTCTCGAACCCAACGAGAGCGTCGTATTTGTTTCCCACTTCCTCCGAGGCTTAGGCTTTAGTCTTGATCCCTTCGTGAGAGGGCTCATATTCCATTACAGGCTAGATTTTCACGATCTAGCTCCGGATTCCATCCTTCACATCTCGTCATTTATCGTCGTGTGTGAAGCCTTCCTCCACATCACCCCACACTTCGGCTTATGGCTCAAGACCTTCAATGTAAAGCCAAAGGTGATCGATGGGCGACACGCGAAGTGCGGAGGCGCTGTAATAAGCAAAAGCGCTGATGCCCCATGGCCAGAAGGTTCCTTCCCGGAGGTGTCCGGTTTATGGCAACGGAGGTGATTCTACATCAGAGCTCCCCGAGCCACAAAGTGGGCGGCTCCCCCTGCCTTCCACTCGGGCCCTCCGCCTCAACTGGCATTGTGGGCCAACGTGGGACTAGACTGGGGGCCTGCTAATGACGTACCGACATTGCAGAGCCGTATTCGGGAGCTTCTTGAGAGGGATATCAGCCTCATCAAAGTAATTCAGGTAATGCTAGTTCGACGGGCCCTGCCGTGCAAACGTCGACCTCTCCGGATGTGGGAGTTCAACCCAGAAGGACAGCGAACAATTCAGCACTTCTTCGGCATGACGCCCGAAGGGATGTATAGGTTATTCTTCGAATCACGCGTAAAGTGTCCGGACACCATCGAGGATGTGGGTTTGAACTGCAATCGTCCAGATACCCAAGTAGGTAACTCTACAACCGAACGCGTCCAGGATTGGCTCAGCAAGGCGGAGAGGATCAGGTGTCCGGCCCCGCTTCCCGAAGGCTTGTCGAATCCTGTGTTAACCAGGATGCTTAGATGCGCGCTGAATCAAGTGCCATCGGGGAAAGATGAAGGGAAGAGTAGAGAAGCCGAGAACGAGCTTCATACATTGTACATCCAAACCGGGGGGATTAATGTCTCCACAAAGGAGGATAATCGGGGAGGTGAATCTAAGGTTCCCTCCCCCCGCGGCAAGAAAAGGGCCGCCTCCGAAGACTTGGAAATGGAGGTGCCTAAAGAAGGGAAGAAAACTTCGCCAGGGGCCCCTGCCCCAGAGGGCGTCCTCACCGCGCAACACCCGCAAACTGGCCAACCCTCCACCGAGCTGTAAGTTAATTAAAAGTATTTTAATAAATATATACTGCTTTTTCCTCCAGGAGCAATAACCAGGATCTATCTCTTGCAGTCCGGCTAGTAGCCCTTCTCAACAAAGTTCGTCTTCGGGGGATCTTCTTCCGGAGATGATGGAGAGTGAAACTCCACCTACCTCCCCGCCCCATGGGGCGGGCGACCCCGAGGTGTCGTCACGGAGGATTCCTGACCCGTCAAGGCCAGAAGTCAATGCTTCGGCGACCCAAAGCCTGGAGTGTTCGGCTCCCAAGGAGGGTAATAGGAAGAGTCTGGGACTGTCCGGCGCTTAGCCGGACAAACTGACGGGCATTCTAGAGCGAGCTGCTCTCTCAGAGGATCACTGTACTTTAATGGGTATGGTGTTTGAGAAGATTTCATCCGCCAAAAGCGGGTTGAATGAAGCTTTTATGAGCCTGCTCAAAGGCTTTGAGGTACGCAACAAAATACGTAACTTTCGGTTGTACCGCACATGCTAGGTGTGCTCCGTATAGATAGTATCCCCTGAGACTCTGGTTGCCATCCCTAGGCGGAAAATGGAGGATCACACTCCCAGGTAATGATCGCACTATATTGCAGATGGCTAAGGGTCCGGCGGTTGACCGGACTGCTGAATTCGCCGAACTGAGGCGACAGCTTGATGTGGCGGATGCCGACATCGCGCTTGTGAACAAGTAGCTTGACAAGTCACAGGGTATGTGCTCTTTTTCTCATTGTTAGTAAATATTACGAGGAGCATGATGCTAATATAGTATGCTGTGGCTGCAGATGGAGCTGCTGCCGTGGAGGCCCTGAGGGCGGAACTTGCCCTAGCCAAGGAACAAGCCAGGATAAGTAATGCGGCCGCCCTGAAGGCGACTGAAGAGTTAAAAGCCGAACAGGCTGCTCATCGCTGGAGCGAGAATAAAATAGCCGAGATGGCTGTGGAGCTGAAAGATGCCGCCAGCCGATATGAGCTCCTTGAAAAGGAGAGCCAAGTGAAAGCGGCTGACCTGAACAAGGCCTTGGATGCAGCCAAGGAGACATGCTCGGAAGTCGGAGCTGTGCGGGAGGACCTTCGACAAGCCGGAAATATCGTGGCTGGGAGTTCCTATTTATTGCGAATGAAGTTCGGAGATCCAAAGTACGCTCCTCTAGATCAGTTATGGAGTGTTGCAAACGCGTATGTGCACCTGGCGAATAGTACTGCTGATGCGACCAAGTTCTTCAAGGATCAGAAAGATCATGAGGTGGAAAGGTTGTTCTGGTCACAGTTTAGTGCTCCAACGCGTCCGCTGCCATTGAATGAAAGAATGGTTGCTTGGGCCGAGCTCCATAGGTTGTCCGGTCTTGCAATGAGATCTTTCATAGATCATCTTTGGCCGAAGGGACGAAGGTCGGACAGTTATTTTGGTTTAGTGCAACAATTCCTTGGCGCTGTGTCGCGTATCGACGTTGTAAAGAAGTCGGCATGCATAGAAGGTGCGCGGATGGCTCTTACCCGTGTGAAAACATATTGGGCAGATATGGAGGCCACCGGTATTGCAACCCAGAGTCCGACAGGAAGCCAGGACCCGGTCGAGCACTATTTTGAGCAAGTCATAGAAGGCGCCCGTTTAATAGAGTCTCAGTGCTCGAAGAGTGTCATGTTCGAGTGACAAGTCTTTCGATTGTAAAAACAATGCTGTTTTAATTATAAAGGTTGTGTTTATACTTTTGCCCAAAAGTATTATAGTGCCTCCTGTGCAGTCGTTTATGTATGTATATAACTTGAAAGTTTGCAGTCGTTAGCTTCAGTCCCCACGCTTATAATGCGGGGGTGTTCACGAAAATGTGCGTAATCACACTTGATCCAACGTCTTGGTCCATTAAGGAGGTGATCGCACGTCGAACTAGGCAACCGGACTATATAGCAGTAACACTTTCACTTAGCCATAGGAGTTTGACGGTGGGGCTACTATATAGCCCCTAGTACTTCCGCGTGCATCCAAATACGGTGCGCATATGGACATGGCCGTGAAACGGTCCTTCGTTAATGTGGAGGAATCCTGAAGATTCTGATAAGTCCTCGAGTGGTTGACCAGCCTCTCGCTGTATCATGACAGTCAGTTTTTGGCTTTCTCTACTAAGGTGCTCATCCGGAATAACCAGGGCATAATCGCAGTAGTTCTCCTTTGGCCGCCTTAGCCGATAAAATGAAACGTAAGGTAGCAAACCTAGGAGCCGAGCCAACCCAACATTTGACCAAAGACATGATTCGGAGCTGATGCATATAAGGCCAAACTCACGACGCCGAACACTCCCGAAGGTATTCAGACTTTGTAACATATACTGGGCTGAGTAATGCCCTCGATTATGAACCATGTATTTCCAGGTACATGCAGTAATCTTTCGTGGCAAAATGCCAATAATGCCAGTATCCCTCGTGGGTGTATTAAATACCCATGGGATGTCAAGAAACAAGAGACATTAAAGAAGGTTTATACAGGGGCTTAATCTAAAGAGAAACCTTTGATTGGGGCCCTGCTGCACGTCTGCGCCTTTGTCTCTGTTGTGCCGTATCCTGGAAGGGTGTAGCACGATTGTCATCTGTAAGAAAAAGGAAAACTCATGTAAAAGAGTCTAGTGTAATCATGCGAGAAGTTGGTTATTCTCAATGAACAATGAAAATGCAATATATTGTTATATTAATAAAGTCAAGCCGAACTGTGGACTTTGTGACATGTTTGCAACCCCTAGTACCACCTATGGGGGTATATCTATGGACCCCAGCTCAGGTTTATCTGGGCTATTACCACCGGTGGTGCACCGGACTCGTTTAACCATGTCCGTGCTCTTGATGACCCATCATGTATTCTGGTAGGAGCCGCCGCTTAGTGTTCGGCTGCTAGAGCCGCCACATATTCTTCCGCACGTAAGGAATGCTCTGTGTTCCGGCTAACTATAATGACGCCACGTGGACTGGGCATCTTGAGTTTAAGGTAGGCGTTGTGTGGTACTGCGTTGAAGCGAGCGAAGGCCGTTCTTCTGAGCAGTGTGTGATAGCCGCTTCGGAAGGGAGCCATGTCAAAGATTAATTCTTCGCTTCTGAAGTTGTCGGGAGAACCTAATGTAACCTCTAATACGAGGGAGCCCGTGCAGCGGGGCTCAACGCCTGGTATTACTCCTTTAAAGGTAGTGTTACTTTGGCTGATTCTTGACGGGTCTATCCCCATCTTGTGGACAGTGTCCTGATATATCAGATTAAGACCACCGCCGCCGTCCATAAGGACTCGAGTTAGATGGTATCCATCAATTATTGGGCCGAGCACCAAGGCAGCCGATCCTCCATGCCGGATACTAGTCGGGTGATCCCTGCGATCAAAAGTGATCGGACAGGCCGAACAAGGGTTGAATTTGGGGGCAACGGGCTCTGCAGCGTATACGTCTCTGAGTGTGCATTTGCGGCTTCTCTTCGGTATATGGATGGCGTAGATCATATTCACTATTTTGACTTCTGGTGGGAATTTTTTCTATCCCCCAGTGTTCGGCTGGCGATGCTCATCCTTGTCTTCACTTGGTGTCTCCCTTCCCTTGTGTTCGACATTTAGCTTGCCGGCCCGCTTGAAGACCCAGCATTCTCTGTGAGTGTGGTTCGCAGGTTTTTCGGGGGTGCCATGGATTTGACACAATCTGTCCAGGACTTTGTTCAGGCCGGACGGACCATCTTTGCTGCCTTTAAATGGCTTCTTCCGTTGACCGGGTCGAGAGCCCCTGAATCCGGCGTTGACCGCCATGTTGTCCGTGCTCTCTTCATTGTTTCGAGCTTGTTTTTATTGCGTTGTGGCTTCCCGTTGCCATCCATAATTTCGGATGTGCCCGGGTCGCTGGTGCCTCTACGGGCCAACTAGCTGTCCTTGCCCGCACAGAAGTGGGTCATAAGGCTTGTTAGGGCCGCCATTGTCCTCGACTTTTCTTGGCCGAGGTGTCTGGTGATACGTCCATTTTGCATCATGCTTTGATGATAATATTTACTGCATTATGGGCTGTTATTTCACGTTATGTCACAATACTTATGGCTATTCTCTCTTATTTTATAAGGTTTACATGAAGAGGGAGAATGCCGGCAGCTGGAATTCTGGGCTGGAAAAGGAGCAAATATTGGAGGCCTATTCTACGCAACTCCAAAAGTCCTGAAACTCCACGGAATACCTTAAATTAAATAATGAAAAATCGTCGCCAAAGATGAAGGCCAGGGGGCCCACACCCTGCTCACGAGGGTGGGGGGCGCCACCCCCCCTGGGCGCGCCCCCTACCTCGTGGGCCCCCTGGTGGCTCTTCGACGCCCATCTTCTCCTATATGAAGTCTTTCGATGAGAAAAAAATAGAAGGCAACCTTTCGGGACGAGACTCCGCCGCCACGAAGCGGAACCTTGGCGGAACCAATCTAGGGCTCAGGCGGAGCTGTTCTGCCGGGGATAATTCCCTCCGGGAGGGGGAAATCATCACCATCGTCATCACCAACACTCCTCTCATCGGGAGAGGGCAATCTCCATCAACATCTTCACCAGCACCATCTCATCTCCAAACCCTAGTTCATCTCTTGTATCCAATTCTTGTCTCCAAGTCTGGGATTGGTGCTAGTAGTTTGCTAGTAGTGTTAATTACTCCTTGTAGTTGATGCTAGTTGGTTTATTTGGTGGAAGATTATATATTCAGATCCTTTATGCACTTTATTACCCTTCTGATTATGAACATGAATATGCTTTGTGAGTAATTACGTTTGTTCCTGAGGACAAGGGAGAAGTCTTGCTATTAGTAGTCATGTGAATTTGGTATTCATTCGATATTTTGATGAGATGTATGTTGTCTAACCTCTAGTGGTGTTATGTGAACGTCGACTACATAACACTTCACCATTATTTGGTCCTAGAGGAAGGCATTGGGAAGTAATAAGTAGATGATGGGTTGCTAGAGTGACAGAAGCTTAAACCCTAGTTTATGCGTTGCCTCATAAGGGGCTGATTTGGATCCATATGTTTCATGCTATGGTTTGGTTTACCTTAATACTTTTTTTGTAGTTGCGGATGCTTGCAATAGAGGTTAATCATAAGTGGGATGCTTGTTCAAGTAAGAACAGCATCCAAGCACCGGTCCACCCACATATCAAATTATCAAAGTACCGAACGTGAATCATATGAACGTGATGAAAACTAGCTTGACGATATTCCCATGTGTCCTCGGGAGCAATTTTCCTATTATAAGAGTTTGTCCAGGCTTGTCCTTTGCTACAAAAAGGATTGGGCCACCTTGCTGCACTTTATTTACTTTTGTTACTTGTTGCTCGTTACAATTTATCTTATCACAAAACTATCTGTTACCACTTATTTCAGTACTTGCAGAGAATACCTTGCCGAAAACCGCTTATCATTTCCTTCTGCTCCTCGTTGGGTTCGACACTCTTCCTTACCGAAAGGACTACGATAGATCCCCTATACTTGTGGGTCATCAAGACTCTTTTCTGGCGCCGTTGCCGGGGAGTGAAGCGCCTTTGGTAGGTGGAATTTGGTAAGGAAAAATTTATTTAGTGTGCTGAAATTTTCTATCACTTGTTACTATGGAAAGTAATTGTCCGAGGGGCTTGTTCGGGGTATCTTCACCCCGTCCAGAAGAGCAAAGAGTTGCTCCTCAACCTACTCAACCTACTGAATCTATTGAAAATGAAACTCCTTTTGAGATTCCTTCGGTTTGATGGAAAACTGCTAGCTAACACTTTCACAGGAGATGGAACAAAGCATCCTGATGAACATCTACGCTATGTGGATGATGTTTGTGGACTATTTAAGCTTGCAGGTATACCCGATGATGTTGTTAAGAAGAAGGCTTTCCCTTTATCTTTAAAGGGAGACGCATTGACATGGTATAGGCTATGTGATGATACGAGATCATGGAACTATAAAAGATTGAAATTGGAATTTCATCAAAAGTATTACCCTATGCATCTTGTTCATCGTGATCGCAATTATATATATAATTTTTGGCCTCACAAAGGAGAAAGCATCGCTCAAGCTTGGGGGAGGCTTAAATCAATGTTATATTCATGCCCCAATCATGAGCTCGCAAGAGAAGTAATTATGCAAAGTTTTTATGCTCGGCTTTCTGATAACAATCGCTCCATGCTCGATACTTCTTGTGCTGGCTCTTTTATGATGAAGACTATTGAATTCGGATGGAATTTATTGGATAGAATTAAACGCAACTCTGAATATTGGGACCTCGACGAAGGTAAGGAGTCAGGTATGACACCTAAGTTTGATTGTGTTAAATCTTTTATGGATACCGATATTTTCCATAAGTTTAGCACTAAATATGGACTTGACTCTGAGATAGTAGCTTCTTTGTGTGAATCTTTTGCTACTTATGTTGATATCCCCAAGGAGAAGTGGTTTAAATATCATCCTCCCATAGAAGTAAAAGTAGCTGCACCTATTAAAGTTGAAGAAAAGATTGTCACATATAATGATCCTATTGTTCCCACTTCTTATGTTGAGAAACCACCTTTCCCTGTTAGAATGAAGGATCATGCTAAAGCTTCAACTGTTGTTCATAAAAGCAATATTAGAACTTATACACCTCCTGAGCAAGTCAAAGTAGAACCTAATATTTCTATTGTTAAAGATCTCTTGTCTGATAATATCGATGGGCATGTTATTCAATTCCAAGGTGAAACTGCTAGAATTGCTAAACCTTGTGATAAAGATAAACATAGACCTGTGGTAGGCGTGCCTGTTATTTCTGTTAAAATAGGAGATCATTGTTATCATGGCTTGTGTGATATGGGTGCTAGTGCTAGTGTTATACCAATTGATTTATACAAAGAAATTATGCATGATATTGCACCTGCTGAGTTAGAAGATATTGACGTATGCCTTTTGGTTTATGCAATGCACCTACTACCTTTCAAAGATGCATGATGGCTATATTCTCTGACTTTTGCGAAAAGATTTGTGAGGTTTTCATGGACGACTTTTCCGTCTATGGTTCCTCTTTTGATGATTGCTTGAGCAATCTTACTCGAGTTTTGCAGAGATGTGAATAAACTAATCTTGTCTTGAATTGGGAAAAGTGTCACTTTATGGTTAATGAAGGTATTGTCTTGGGGCACAAAGTTTCTGAAAGAGGTATTGAAGTTGATAAAGCCAAGGTTGATGCTCTTGAAAAGATGCCATGTCCCATGGACATCAAAGGTATAAGAAGTTTCCTTGGTCACGCCGGATTTTATAGGAGGTTCATTAAGGACTTCTCAAAAATTTCTCGGCCTCTGACTAATTTATTACAAAAAGATGTACCATTTGTCTTTGATGATGATTGTGTAGAAGCATTTGAAATACTTAAGAAAGCATTAGTCTCTGCACCTGTTGTTCAGCCACCTGATTGGAATTTACCCTTTGAAATTATGTGTGATGCTAGTGATTATGCTGTAGGTGCTGTTCTAGGGAAACGAGTCGATAAGAAATTGAATGTTATCCATTATGCTAGTAAGACTCTGGACAATGCTCAAAGAAACTATGCTACTACCAAAAAGGAACTTTTAGCAGTTGTATTTGCTTGTGATAAATTCAGACCCTATATTGTTGATTCTAAAGTAACTATTCACACTGATCATGCTGCTATTAAATATCTTATGGAAAAGAAGGATGCAAAGCCTAGACTCATTAGATGGGTTCTCTTGCTGCAAGAATTTGATTTGCATATTGTTGATAGAAAAGGAGCTGAGAACCCCGTTGTAGATAACTTATCTAGGTTGGAGAATGTTCTTGATGACCCACTACCTATTGATGATAGCTTTCCTGATGAGCAATTAAATGTCATAAGCACTTCTCGTAGCACTCCATGGTATGCTGATTATGCTAATTAGATTGTCGCTAAATTTATACCACCTAGCTTCACATACCAACAAAAGAAAAAGTTTTTCTATGGCTTGAGACATTACTTTTGGGATGACCCACATCTTTATAAAGAAGGAGTAGATGGTGTCATTAGAAGTTGTGTACCTGAGCATGAACAGGAACAGATCCTATGCAAGTGTCAGTCCAACGCTTATGGAGGACACCATGCTGGAGATAGAACTGCACATAAGGTATTGCAATCTGGTTTTTATTGGCCTACTCTCTTCAAGGATGCCCGTAAGTTTGTTTTGTCTTGCGATGAATGTCAAAGAATTGGTAATATTAGTAGACGTCAAGAAATGCCTATGAATTATTCACTTGTTATTGAGCCATTTGATGTTTGGGGCTTTGATTATATGGGACCTTTTCCTGCCTCTAATGGATACACACATATTTTAGTTGCTGTTGATTATGTTACTAAGTGGGAAGAAGCTATTCCAACTAGTAGTGCTGATCATAACACTTCTATTAAAATGCTTAAGGAAGTTATTTTTCCAAGGTTTGGAGTCCCTAGATATTTAATGACTGATGGTGGTTCACATTTTATTCATGGTGCTTTCCGTACGATGCTTGCTAAATACGACGTTAATCATAGGGTTGCATCTCCTTCTCACCCATAGTCTAGTGGCCAAGTAGAATTGAGCAATAGAGAGCTCAAATTAATTTTGCAAAAGACTGTTAATAGGTCTAGAAAGAATTGGTCCAAGAAACTTGATGATGCCTTATGGGCCTATAGAACTGCATATAAAAATCCTATGGGTATGTCTCCATACAAACTGGTCTATGGAAAAGCTTGTCACTTACCTCTCGAACTAGAACATAAGGCATATTGGGCTATTAAAGAGCTCAACTATGATTTCAAACTTGTCGGTGAGAAGAGGTTATTTGATATTAGCTCACTTGATGAATGGAGAACCCAAGCTTATGAAAATGCCAAGTTGTTTAAAGAAAAGGTTAAAAGATGGCATGACAAAAGGATACAAAAGCGTGATTTTAATGTAGGTGATTATGTATTGCTATACAACTCTCGTTTAAGATTTTTTGCAAGAAAACTTCTCTCCAAGTGGGAAGGTCCCTACGTTATCGAGGAGGTCTATCGTTCCGGTGCCATAAAAATCAATAACTTCGCAGGCACAAATCTGAAGGTGGTAAACGGTCAAAGGATCAAACACTATATCTCAGGTAATCCAATAAATGTTGAAACTAATATTATTGAAACCGTAACCCCGGAGGAATACATAAGGGACACTTTCCAGCCCGCTTCAGACTCCAAAAAGGAATAGGTATGTGGTACGGTAAGTAAACCGACTCCAAAACAATATTTAAGGCAATATTTCTCGGTTTTGGAATATTTAGAAAAATAGAAAAATGAGTAGCAGTCCGGGGAGGACACGAGGCCTCCACGAGGGTGGAGGGCGCGCCCTACCCCCCTGGGCGCGCCCCCTACCTCGTGAGCACCTCGTGTGCCCTCTGGACTCCGTTTCCTTGCACGATACGTATTTTGGTCGGTAAAAATTCATTATATATACTCCCAAAGGTTTTGACTCTCGTATCACGCAAATATCCTCTGTTTTCGTTTCGAGCTGTTGTTGCTGCAGATTAAAGCAAGATGTCTTCTCAAGATTCAGTCAGAGAAAGCCGGGTATCTAACCCGGCACCAGAACCAAGGGTAAACAGCGATGCTGACCACTTTGGGCCGGCAACAGAGGAAGATATGGAGGCTGACCTGATGAGAGTAGTTGCCATGGAAGATCAAGAAGTCACCTCTCTCCTCCGAGCTGGGTTTACGATAAGGGAACTACAGAGCTCAGCTATTCCAAACTCGGTTATCCCTTCCAATGTTAAATTTCTTTCCTATGAAAATATGAGGAGGAGTGTCTCTTGTCTCCCGCAGCTATGCAACACCCTTGGGTGCAAGGAGCTTTAGCCGTTACAGGAAAGCTTCACAAGGAAACAATGGACCTCAAGCAGCAAGTCAATAAGCTCGAGGAGGAGAACCGTATTCTGAGGGGAATCATCGCCAAGAATATTACACCAACAACAAAGAAGGAGATATAATCACATGGGTATGGGCACTCCCCTTGGCAACTGCCAAGCTTGGGGGAGGTGCCCTGGTATCGTATCACCATCACAACTCCTATCTTTACCATTTTTCTTAGTTTGATCCTATTAGTAGTATCTTGATTTAGTAGAATAAAGTCATGGCATGATCTAGTTTTGAGTTTTGCTTTACAATCCTTCTTTGTAATCGAGTCCGTGAGCTATATAATAAAGATTAGTGTTGAGTCAAGGGCTTGATTATTGTGCCATGATCTTGGGTGAATAGAAGAATAGAATAAAAAGAATCAAAAGAGTTCATATTGATCTTAGTGAAAGTAATGATTTCACATAGAAAGAGTATGATGATCAAAAGTTGTTGGGAGTTAGCAATTATAGCTTTGGTCATCGTTGCAATTAATAGGAAGTAATAAGGAAAGAGAGGTTTCACATATAGATATATTATCATTGACATCTTTTATGATTGGGAGCACTCATTAAAATATGACATGCTAAAGAGTTGAGGTTGGACAAGGAAGACAACATAATGAGTTATGTTTTCTTACATCCGAGATAAAGTATGTTGTCATGGATCCTCTACCGTGTTGAGCTTGCCTTTCCCCCTCTTGCTAGCCAAATTCTCAGCACCAAGTAGAAATACTACTTGTGCTTCCAAATACCCTTAAACCAGTTTTGCCATGAGAGTCCACCATACCTACCTATGGATTGAGTAAGATCCTTCAAGTAAGTTGTCATCGGTGCAAGCAATACAAATTGCTCTCTAAATATGCATGACTTATTAGTGCAGCGAAATAAGCTTTGTACGAACTTGTTGTGGACGCAATAAAAGCGACGGATTGCATAATAAAGGTTCACATACAAGGGGCAATATAAAGTGATGTTCTTTTGCATTAAGATTTTGTGCATCAACCCTAAACGCGCATGAAAACCTCTGCTTCCCTCTGCGAAGGGCCTATCTTTTATTATTCTCTACCTATTGCAACAGTCACAGTGATCTTCACCTTTCCTTTTTCATTTTATCCTTTGGAAAGCTCAGCATGTTGGAAAGAGTATGATATATATATCTAATTGGATGTGGGGGAGCATGAATTGTTATTGTTGACATTACCCTTGAGGTAAAAGGTTGTGGGGCAAAACTATATGCCCCGATCTTTCTCTGTGTCCGACTAAAACTCCGTAGCCACAAGTATCGCGTGAGTGCTAGCAATTATGAAGGACTAAGTGATAGTTGAGTATGTGGATTTGCTTTTAAGCTCTGACATAGACTCTTTCCGATGTTATGATAAATTGCAATTGCTTCAATGACCAAGGGTGTAACTTGCTGGTGCTCAATAAGGTTTCTGATTCATGCTTTGGCTTTGTGAAAAGATCATCACTTGAACATGAGTAATCATATGACAAAATCTTTATATGTTGCTGTTATGAAATAATCATGATGCCTTCATGTCCGTATTTTATTTTTATCGACGCCTCTACCTCTAAACATGAGGACATATTTATTGTTATCGGCTTTTCGCTTGAGGACAAGCGAGGTCTAAGCTTGGGGGAGTTGATACGTCCATTTCGCATCATGCTTTTATGATAATATTTATTGCATTATGGGCTGTTATTTCACGTTATGTCACAATACTTATGGCTATTCTCTCTTATTTTATAAGGTTTACATGAAGAGGGAGAATGCCGGCAGTTGGAATTCTGGGCTGGAAAAGGAGCAAATATTGGAGGCCTATTCTACGCAACTCCAAAAGTCCTGAAACTCCACATAATACCTTAAATTAAATAATGTAAAATCATCGCCAAAGATGAAGGCCAGGGGGCCCACACCCTGCTCACGAGGGTGGGGGGCGCCCCCTGGGCGCGCCCCCTACCTCGTGGGCCCCCTGGTGGCTCTCCGACGCCCATCTTCTCCTATATGAAGTCTTTCGATGAGAAAAAATAGAAGACAACCTTTCGGGACGAGACTCCACCGCCACGAGGCGGAACCTTGGCGGAACCAATCTAGGGCTTAGGCGGAGCTGTTCTGCCGGGGACAATTCCCTCCGGGAGGGGGAAATCATCACCATCGTCATCACCAACGCTCCTCTCATCAGGAGAGGGCAATCTCCATCAACATCTTCACCAGCACCATCTCATCTCCAAACCCTAGTTCATCTCTTGTATCCAATTCTTGTCTCCAAGTCCGGGATTGGTGCTAGTAGTTTGCTAGTAGTGTTAATTACTCCTTGTAGTTGATGCTAGTTGGTTTATTTGGTGGAAGATCATATGTTCAGATCCTTTATGCACTTTATAACCCCTCTGATTGTGAACATGAATATGCTTCGTGAGTAATTACGTTTGTTCCTGAGGACAAGGGAGAAGTCTTGCTATTAGTAGTCATGTGAATTTGGTATTCGTTCGATATTTTGATGAGATGTATGTTATCTAACCTCTAGTGGTGTTATGTGAACGTCGACTACATAACACTTCACAATTATTTGGGCCTAGAGGAAGGCATTGGGAAGTAATAAGTAGATGATGGGTTGCTAGAGTGACAGAAGCTTAAACCCTAGTTTATGCGTTGCTTCGTAAGGGGCTGATTTGGATCCATATGTTTCATGCTATGGTTAGGTTTACCTTAATACTTTTGTTGTAGTTGCGGATGCTTGCAATAGAGGTTAATCATAAGTGGTATGCTTGTTCAAGTAAGAACAACACCCAAGCACCGGTCCACCCACATATCAAATTATCAAAGTACCGAATGTGAATCATATGAACGCGATGAAAACTAGCTTGACGATATTCCCATGTGTCCTCGGGAGCGCTTTTCCTATTATAAGAGTTTGTCCAGGCTTGTCCTTTGCTACAAAAAGGATTGGGCCACCTTGCTGCACTTTATTTACTTTTGTTACTTGTTGCTCGTTGTCGGTGTCAAAACCGGCGGATCTCGGGTAGGGGGTCACGAACTGTGCGTCTAGGCGGATGGTAACCTGAGACAAGGGACACGATGTTTTTACCCAGGTTCGGGCCCTCTCGATGGAGGTAAAACCATACTCCTGCTTGATTAATATTGATGATATGGGTAGTACAAGAGGTGATCTACCACGAGATCAGAGAGGCTAAACCCTAGAAGCTAGCCTATGGTATGATTGTTGTTGTTGTTGTTGTTGTTGTTGTTGTTGTTGTTGTGTCCTACGGACTAAAACTCTCCGGTTTATATAGACACCGGAGAGGGCTAGGGTTACACAGAGTCGGTTACAATGGGAGGAGATCTACATATCGTATCGCCAAGCTTGCCTTCCACGCCAAGGAAAGTCCTATCCGGACACAGGACGAAGTCTTCAATCTTGTATCTTCATAGTCCGGGAGTCCGTACAAAGGTCATAGTCCAGCCATCCGAACACCCCCTAATCCGGGACTCCCTCAGTAGCCCCCGAACCAGGATTCAATGACGATGAGTCCTGCGTGCAAGTTTGTCTTCGGCATTGCAAGGCGGGTTCTTCTCCCAATCCCATATAGCTGTCGAATAGTGTCCGACTTCTGATGAATGTTGCGCTCCTTGGCTTCCGCGCCCAATAATGGCCATCTTCCACGTGTCAAAAGAATGCAAAAAGACAGGGGTTCTTTTTTCATTTACCCCCTTAGCTGCGCAAATGGGCCGCCTATAAAAGAGACGGGGATTTAGATCCGAATCGCACCATCTTCCCTCCACAAGCATTCATCAGAGCGCATTGGACAGAGATCCATTCTATCATGGCCGGTCAACGCAGCTCCTCCTCTCGCTCTTCCATCCCTCGGCCCGGAGATTGGGAGAAGTGTCCCGTTCCGCACAGCGAGCTAGTAGCGCTCCAAACCAAGGGGCTCCTCCCCCCAGCATACATGGTCCCAGTTCGAGCCGGGCTTGCCACCTATAATGGCGAAGAGCAGGCGGTGAGCGTCCCCAATCCCTCCAAAGGAGAGCGGGTATGCCTTGTCCCTTATTTAATAAGAGGACTCGGATTTCCGATACATCCGTTTCTTCGAGGGCTTCTGGAGTTCTATGGCCTCCAGCTACACAACCTCACGCCTGCCTCCATACTGCATATTGCGGGCTTCGTGGCCCTTTGCGAGCTGTTTTTGGGCATCGAGGCCCATTTCGCGCCGTGGAAGAAGTTGTTCTGCCTCGTGCCCCGCTCTCAGGAGGGGTCGATTTATCAAGTAGGCGGAGCCGAACTATGGCGCATTGCCGGGACCGGATATCTATCCGGAACCCCAAAGAAGGCGTCCGAGGACTGGCCTTCGGAATGGTTTTATATAGAAGACGTCCCCCTGCCGGACCCTGTACGGATCGGCCTCCCTGAGTTCAATAATGATCCATTGAAGAAACGCCTGAGCTGGCGTCCACGGAGCCCTCAGAGGGAAACTAATAGGGACGTCCTTTACCCGATGAGCCGGATAAGGTTGTTGGCTCATTCCAGAATGACCATGATCGAGGTCATGGCCACATGCATTACGCGGGGGGTGCAGCCGCTTCAGTACAGAGGCCACCCCATGTGGGATTTCAATGGGGAGGACGACGCCACCCGGTGCGGCCGCAAGGGGCCAGATTCGGCTGCCACTCTAACGAAGATCTTATCCGCTTTGTACAAGGGAGAAGAGGAGGAATTCCTCTGTGTCAACCCACGGGGCAGATTCTCTATGTACAATCCTCTGAGCTGGGTAAGCAACACTTTCACTTGCCCATCCATTTTCATATTCCCATAGTTAAGTACTTAGTCTAGCAATGTTAACGCAGGAGCTACGCCAGACTGTAAAGGAGATAAACAGCCCTCCTCCACAACCCGAGGACCCAGAACGGTCCCTCGACCCGGACTCCCAAGAGGACCCGGACTTATGTGTGGAGCTGATTGATGAGGTGTTTCATCAATTGAGTAAGGACAACACCTTAGTGGCCATTACGACCGACTATCCCGGCCTACTTCCGGCCTCAAAGGTAACCGAGACCGAAGTCCCAATACTTTTGAGAGGATCCATCCATGCTTATTTTTTATCGCCGTATACAAATGGCCTTTTCTGCAGGGGAAGTCCTTGAGGCGGAAGGCCGAAGCCGCAGCGGTTAGCCAACAAGGGCCATCAAGGCTCAGCGGGCTAAAAAGAAGTGTGGACCGGATCGAGACACTGGTGCAACGGTATGGCATGCAATTGTAATGCCCAGGGTTTATGCCTTGAAGGCATACTAACGCTCATGCTCTCCTTAGGAAGAAGAGCGCCCCCGGACTACATCCGCCGGCCAGGCTTCAAGGCCGGGTCCGGAAGCGGAGGCGAACACGGGGCGTGCACCGGGCGCTCCTCTGACAGAGGATGCAGACAGTCTGTCTGCCACCAATTCCGAGGTGGAGAGTGCCATGAACCACAGGCGCCGCCGGACTGTTCTCCGAGACGCTTGTTTTTCCCAAGAGGCGTCGGACGCCTTTAATATGGGAGATGCGTACCTTTGTGCCGCTCAAAATGGTCTAGCCAGAGCCACAGAGTAGTATGTAAAAGACATGCGGGTGAGTAAATCTGATGGTTACATATGTCAGTAGCCCTCGAGACTTGAAATAGTTAAAATAACTAATTTAAGGATCATTTATTATGCAGGATCTTACAAAAAAGAATACGCAACTGTCCCAGGAGCTAGAAGAGTGCAAGGCCCAACTTGAGGCCACACTAGCCGCAATAGGGAAGGCCAAGGAGACCCCCTCTGGTAGTATATTCTTCAAGAGATGAGTATGTTGTGAAGTGCGGCATGTATGCAATTCTGACAATAACAGTGCAGATGGCGCCGGAGTGGATCCGGACAAGCAACAACTCTTGCACCAGTTAAAGGATGGCAAGAGCGTGCTTACGAGGGTGAGGCAAGAGAAGAACAAGCTTCAAGATGCCAACACCCAGCTAGGCGAGGAACTAAAGGATGTTCGTGCTCAGCTGTCGGATTCCATAAAGGAGAATCGACGGCTTCGACGCGGCATTTTTAGTAAGTTCTCGAATGAACCCTCGAAAAAGAGTTCGGCGAGGAAGTCGATTGACAGAGTTATGTCTGTAGGTATGCTGACAGGTTGTCGTGCTGAGGAAATGCCCGGTTATACAGGTGACCTTCTTCCCGAGCTATCACAACTGCACGAACAAGTTTGGCAGGCGATGCAAGGTGTCGTCCAGGCATTATGGCCATCCGTCTCCATGCCCGAAGGCCTTGGAGAGCTTACAGAGAAGCTAAAGGGAGCGCGGCAGCGCTTCCGATTATGGAAGCTATCGGCCTGCCGTCAACGTGCCAGGGAGGCCTGGGCCATGGTGAAGACGCAGTACACGAAGGCTGACCCAAACCACATGGCCGAGGTTGGACCTGTGGGGCCCGATGGGAAGGAGATCCCTATCAGTTTAGTGTACGGCCAGGTAGAGCTGGCCGCCAAGTATTCCCAACAAGACTGTAAATTGGACAGCCTGTTGGATGGTATTGAAGAAGAGTATACCCAGTCAAATTGACTATGTAATTTAAAATGACATGTAAAATGCCTTCTAGCCGGAGTGTGTCTGAATACCCTCTCGGTTATATAAGAACTGGGCTATGCGTGGAGACCATGCGTAGGGGTCATTAGTGCTTTAGTAGACAAGTGCCCAACTAGTTATGTTATATTACATGGTTAGTAAGAAACATCTTCCAGGGAGAATAGTTCCGTTAGGGGTTCCTTTCCCTGGGAGGCATGCCCTAAAGTGCATGTCCGGACTACAAAAAAAGCAGAAAAGCATCTGTGGGCGGATAAATAAACAAGTGAAAAATCATCTTTTAGTTCACCGACCGAATATTCCCTTAAGAACGCTAGCTTTCGGCTTCACCCAGTCTGAGGTGCACATCCGCCTGACCCGGCAGTAACAATCGCAGAGGTGCTCCCTTTACCACCTAGCCGAACAATCGGGAACGTAGGGGTAAGCACAGGAGCCAGGCAACCCAGCTTGGCCAAAACTTAAGTCATATCGATGCATAAAATGGTGAATAAAAGGTACATGCGGAAGTATGATGCACGTGTTGGGCACGAGGCCCATATAAATAAGCTTCTGTTGAAGAAGCCCCCAGGTATAATGAGCGTGAATAGCGCGTCAATTATGTGCGAACGAGGCGCTAGTGAGCCCTTAAAAGGCTGTAATAGAAGAAAGAGGGAGAAAGAGAGAAATATAAGACAACTAATGTGTAAAAAATAGACAGAGGAAGGAGACGAACACAGAGTCCGGCGCTAGGCGTAGAATCTTTGTAGGCGTGCTGCGTTCCATGGGTTCGGCTCGAGTCGGTTATCTGATGCATTTCGTAGACGGTACGCTCCACTAGTTAACACTTGGTCGATTACGAAGGGACCTTCCCATTTGGGATTGAGTTTGTCCTTTTTCTTGTCCGGGAGGCGTAGAACTAGTTCGCCGACATTGTAAGTCGTGGCCCGTACTTCTCTGCTTTGATATCTTCGAGCCTGCTGTTGATAGAATGCGGAACGAGCTTTTGCCATGTCGCGCTCCTCCTCCAATGTTTCCAAACTGTCCTGCCGATCGAGTTCAGCTTCTCTTTCTTCGTACATGCGCACGCGAGGTGAGTCATGAATTATGTCGCAGGGCAGAACTGCCTCTGCGCGGTATACCATAAAAATGGTGTGAATCCGGTAGTGCGATTCGGCGTGGTCCGCAGCCCCCAGAGTACGGAGTCGAGCTCCTCTACCTAGCGCGTGTTGGATTCCTTGAGGGACCGCACCAGTCTGGGTTTGATGCCGCTCATGATTAGACCATTTACCCGTTCGACTTGACCGTTAGTTTGTGGGTGATAGACTGAAGCGTAGTCGAGCTTGATGCCCATGTTTTTGCACCAGAGTTTTACCTCGTCGACCGTAAAGTTCGTGCTGTTATCAGTGATGATGCTGTGGGGGACGCCGTAATGGTGTACGACCCCAGATATGAAGTCTATCACTGGTCCGGATTCGGCCGTCTTAACAGGCTGGGCCTCTATCCATTTGGTGAATTTGTCAACCATGACCAATAAATATTTTTGCTTGTGAGTTCCCCCTTTAAGGGGTCCAACCATGTCAAGCCCCCAGACCACGAAGGGCCAGGTGATGGGTATGGTTCGGAGGGCGGTGGGTGCCATATGGATTTGGTTAGCGAATAATTGGCAACTGACGCATCGTTGGACTAAGTCCTGGGCATCTGTGCGGCCCGTGGGCCAATAAAATCTAGTACGGAAGGCCTTGCTTACAAGGGCCCGGGCTGCGGCGTGGTGCCCGCCTAGTCCGGCATGAATTTCAGCCAGAAGGTTCCGCCCCTCATCTTCGGAGATACACCTTTGAAGGACTCCGGTGGTGCTTTTCCTATAAAGCTCTCCTTCATGGACTTTGTAGGCTTTAGATCGCCGCACTATGCAGCGTGCCTCGTTT
Organism: Triticum dicoccoides; assembly: GCF_002162155.2. Taxonomy (NCBI): domain Eukaryota; kingdom Viridiplantae; phylum Streptophyta; class Magnoliopsida; order Poales; family Poaceae; genus Triticum; species Triticum dicoccoides. The sequence continues at coordinate 75,448,189 of NC_041387.1, forward strand.
TGGTCCTTGGGGAGTTCTTGCCTAGTTAGGTAGGCTAAGAATGGTTCTGTCCACGGGGCAATTACTGCCATTATTTCATGGGCTGAGGGTGTTACGTCGGTGGCAGAGCCTTCTGTTGCGTCAGAATGCTCGATGTCACATGGTGCGGCTAGGTCCGGATTGTTATTTCCGGATTCCCCTTCCCACTATACGGGTGGCTTGAATAGCCTTTCCAGGAAAATGTTGGGGGGGACCGCATCGCGCTTTGCGCTGATCCGTGCCAAGACATCTGCTGCCTGATTGTTTTCCCGGGCTATATGGTGAAATTCCAGCCCTTCGAACCGAGCTGACATATTTAGGACGGCATTGCGGTAAGCTGCCATTTTCGGATCTTTGGCATCAAAGTCTCCATTTATTTGGGATATCGCGAGGTTCGAATCCCCACGCACCTCTAGGCGTTGAATGCCCATGGAGACTGCCATCCGGAGACCGTGTAGAAGGGCCTCGTATTCGGCTGCATTGTTGGAGTCCGTGTACATTATCTGGAGTACATATTGAACTGTATCTCCTGTTGGGGACGTTAGAACGATGCCAGCCCCTAGACCCGCTAGCATTTTGGAGCCGTTGAAGTGCATGATCCAGTTGGAATATGTGTCATACTCTTTAGGGAGTTCGGCTTCAGTCCATTCGGCGACAAAGTCGGCCAAAACTTGCGATTTGATAGCTCGCCGTGGCTTATAGGTTATGTCGAACGGGAGGAGCTCAATGGCCCATTTGGCAATCCGGCCCGTCGCGTCGCGGTTGTTTATAATATCATTAAGAGGCACTTTGGAGGCTACTGTTATTGAACACTCTTGAAAGTAGTGTCGTAGCTTCCGGTACGCCATGAACACTGCGTACGCTATCTTTTGGTAATGCGGGTACCGGGACTTGCATGGAGTGAGGACAACGGACACCTAGTAGACTGGTTTTTGGACAGGGAATTTGTGTCCGTCCGTTTCTCGTTCGACGACGAGCACTGTGCTTACAACTTGATGAGTTGCCACGATGTACGGCAACATTGGTTCGCCGATGTTAGGCGCGGCCAGGACCGAGTTTGTTGCCAATATGGCTTTAATTTCCTCGAGTCCGGCCATGGCGGCATCCGTCCACTCGAAGTGTTCGGTGCGCCGGAGGAGGCGGTAAAGGGGTAATGCCTTTTCTCCCAGGCGGGAGATGAAGTGGCTTAGAGCCGCCACACATCCAGTCAATTTTTGTATTTGTTTGAGGTCCTTTGGAATATCCAATTGTGACAGAGCTCGGATCTTGGATGGGTTTGCTTCAATCCTCTACCGGATACGATGAAGCCCAAGAGCTTTCCGGCTGGTACGTCGAATACGCATTTTTCCGGGTTAAGCTTAATGTCGTATGTTCAGAGGTTATCGAACATGAGCCTCAAGTCGTCTATTAGAGTTTCGACATGCTTGGTTTTGACGACCACGTCATCCATGTATGCTTCAACTGTTTTGCCGATCTGGTTGGCCAGACATGTCTGAATCATGCGCTGATATGTTGCGCCGACGTTTTTGAGCCCGAAGGGCATTGTGTTGAAGCAGAATGGGCCGTATGGGGTGATAAATGCCATTGCGGCTTGGTCTGACTCTGCCATCTTAATTTGGTGGTAGCCAGAGTATGCGTCGAGGAAACACAATGAATCGTGTCCTACGGTGGCGTCGATAATTTGATCAATGCGGGGGAGGGGGAAGGGATCCTTTGGGCAAGCTTTGTTGAGGTATTTGAAATCGACGCATAGGCGCCAGGATTTGTCCTTCTTTGGTACCATCACCAGGTTTGCTAGCCAGTCCGGATGTTTTATATCTCTGATGAATCCGGCTTCCAGTAGTTTGGCTAGCTCCTCTCCCATGGCTTGTCTCTTAGGTTCAGAGAAACGCCGAAGAGCCTGCTTAACAGGCTTGAATCCTTTTAGGATGTTTAGGCTGTGCTCGGCCAGCCTGCGTGGGATTCCTGGCATGTCTGAAGGGTGCCAGGCAAAAATGTCCCAATTTTCGCGTAGGAATTCTTGTAGTTCAGCGTCTACATCAGGGTTTAATTGTGCCCCGATGGAGGCTGTTTTCGTAGGGTCTGTTGGATGGACTTGGAACTTGACTACTTCGTCTGCCGGTTTAAAGGAGGTGGACTTGGGTCTTTTGTCGAGTATCACGTCGTCCCTGTCCACCGTGGACCGCAGCGCAGTCAGTTCCTCGGCCGCTAGGGCTTCGGATAATGCCTCAAGGGCCAGTGCGGTTGTCTTGTTTTCGGCGCGGAGCGCTATGTCCGGATCACTAGCAAGGGTGATGATTCCGTTGGGTCCGGGCATTTTGAGCTTCATGTACCCGTAATGGGGTATAGCTTGAAAAATTGTGAATGCCTCTCGCCCTAACAGAGCGTGGTATCCGCTGCTGAACGGGGCCACTTGAAACGTGACCTCCTTGGATCTGTAATTATTTGGCGTGCCGACACCACATCCAGTGTGATTTTTCATGTACAGCGCGCTTCCCGGCTGGGGATTATTCCTCTAAAGGTTGTTGTCGGATTTCGGGTTCCGGCAGACCCTCTAGATTCGAACACTGGGGTGCGCGCGGAGATTTCGCCCTCTACCTACCTGCACCTCGCCGCCTCGCTAGGATCTAAGCTATGAAAGGAACAACACAAGAGACACAGGGTTTATACTGGTTCAGGCCACCAGTGTGGTGTAATACCCTACTCCAGTGTGTGGTGTGTGGATTGCCTCTTGGGCTGATGATGAACAATACAAGGAAGAACAGCCTCGCGAGGGTCTGTTCTTGAGCTGGTGCGATGAACTGCTTGGGTGAGTTCAGTCGCTTCTCTCTCTCTCTGGTCTATGTCTAGATTATCTCCAAATTATCTCCAGATGCCTCTACCCTGGGGGTGGCTAGTCCTATTTATAGAGCGAGGCCCTGGTCCTCTTCCCAAATAATGAGCGGGAAGGGCGCCACCAATTGGCCATTTTGAAGGGGAACATCTGGTACACTTATCCTGACTAAAGTTGGTCCTCACCTGCCAAAGGCTCTGGCGATGACGCCTTCCTGGGCTCCACGATGACCTCCATCCTGCCGTTCTACTGGTCTTGGTCTTGTTACACCGAAACGGATGCTTTTGCTTGATGCTCTCGCCTGCGCTTGCTCCCTTTGCACCAAAGAGGAAACAAGGACACTGCGCGGGCTGGCGCCCGCCTGGCGCCCTTGGTCGTCATGGCTTGCGTCATGGGCACCTCGTGAGGTACCCCGCCTTGATCTCTCTGCCTCTTCGCGAGCCAGCCTGACGAGGTCGTGCCTGAGGAAGCTTCCTGTCGTCCACCCTGCGAGGCTTGGCCCCTCGCGAGGGTCTTGAGCTCGTGCTGATGAAGATGGGTCGTGCTGGGCCGCCCCTTGAGCCACGCCGCAGGCTGCAGGCAGGAAAGTCTGGGGACCCCCGTTCCCAAAACGCCGACAGTAGGCCCCGGGCCCAAGGCACACCCGGACTTCGCTGAGCAGAGAAGCGAAGGGGCAAGTGCGAAGCACCGCGGGCCCTAACAGCCTACGGCCTTGGGCGCCGCGTGGCGGTTGGTTGGACGTGGGCGACTCCACTCCCCCACGACGCCTCGGCAACCACACGACTTGACAAGTCCCTGCATGCAAAAATGGGTCATGATTACCTGCGATCGTGGAAGCCGGCGGTTGGCCTCCTCCGGCTATAAGTACGGAACGACGCGAGCCATTCCAGTTCATCTTCCTCTGCTACTCCTCCTCTTCTCTATCCTTCCTCCACCTTGCCTCAATGGCACCGATCCGCTGGTTCTCCACGGAAGAGAAGGGAAAGGCTCCCCGAGAGGCTCCCCGCCCGCTTCTGCCGAAGAAACGGCTTGCCCCATGATGTCGAGGTGAGGGCACCTGGCAGGAGGTGTCGAGGCCTTGGTGTAAGCGGCCACCGCCGGGGTTCCCGCTGCATTTGTACGCCCACCTTGAGGGCCCTGCAGGAGTTGATGTCGAGCGCCATGGACGACGCCGCCGTCGGCGCCGGCGGGTCACGGCGGTACGCGTTGTCCCTCCTGGAGTTCACACCGAGGGCTCCTCCCAAGAGTTTGTGCTCCACGCCGCTATGCCTCCTCGATCTTGGATTTGCCTTCCTCCTTCCTTCTCCTTCGAGATTCCGCCAAGGGGGCCATTCAGGCTCTAGCTGCAGCACGCCGACTGCCAGACTCCTGTGACCGAAGCGGATGTCGAGGTCGTCGCTCCTGGCAAGGTCTTCATGACCCGGGGTTGGGGTGAGATCGCCCGGGTCTGCCGTTCGGAGGGGGCCCTCGTGATCCACCTGGATTACGATGGCGCCTCCTTGATGCTCTTCAAGGTCTTCGACGAGGAAGGACGCCGGCTGGAGTGCTGTCCCAGAGGCAGCGGCCGAAGCTCTGGAGCGGCAGGGACTAGGTCTGCCGTCGCCTGCTCTTCCAGCAGCACCTCTGATGGCGGCGGATGCCTCGAAGGATCCAGCGATTCCTCCGAGATCCTTCTGACTCCGGCGACGAGCAACGACAGCTACGAGCCTCCGAGCTCGCGCCCTGCCCAGGGCAGGGCCAGCTCGCCCGGCAGCCGACGCGGCCGATCTGGATGAGGCTGGCGCCGAGCCTCACGCGGCCCACTGTTGATGATGGTGTCTGCCGCCACGGTTCCTGTAGTTAGGACTCCTTAGGATACACGTCTTTTGTCCCTACGAGGAGCTAGGAACACACCCCGTGGGGTCTTGTAAGGTGTCTATAGTTCCTTTTGTTAATATGATCCTTATCATGAAGCAGTGTGAGATGCTCGTCCCGCCTTAGCTTAGTTCCTCCTTTCGAACCTCGCGAGGGCTCGATGCTCTGCGCCGACAGGTCCCGGTCCCGAGGCAAGCTTCAGCCGTCGCTGGTATGCCAGGTCGCGATGCCGTTGTCAAGGCCAGGAGGTGAGTGGCCCGGGGTCCTGTAAGAGCCCCTGAGTCGCGATGCTCAGGAGGTCCCCTTTAGCGCTCAAGCAGCCATCGTTCGGTGAGAAAGGAGCGCAACATTGCCAATATGGGGTTGCATTAGGTGCAAGGTTGGTGTTGTGATAGCTAGTGTTTCTGGAGGGTGACTTATCTCGAGAGTCAGGAACCGCTTCCTAGTGCGGCGCTAGGTCCGCGCATCGGCCGGCGAGGGGTTGCCGGCGAGGTCCCCGTGTGCCTCTTCCCTCTCGCCTTTGCTCCCCTTTCTGCTCTATGTCCTCGGGTCCTGGCCCTCGAGCCGGTCTCAGCCGTCGCTGGTATGCCAGGTCGCGATGCCGTGGACAAGGCCAGAGGGTGAAGGCTGGAGAGCCAATAGGAGCCCATGAGTCGCGATGCTCAGGTACCCGCCTTTAACGTGCAAGCGGCTCGCGCGGACGAGGGTGAGGAAGACGCCATGAGGGCCTCGCCTGGCGCTGCTCCTTGAAGGGATCCTGCAGGCTCATCACAAGAAGAACAAGGGTCCGCTATGGCAAGCAGCGGTCAGCCGTTGGTTGCTTTGGAGAGGTGACGAGGCACTGAAGGCCTGACGAGGTGGCGCTGTGTGGGGCTGTCGCGGCCAGAGCTCAGCCATTCAGGTTTTCCGGCATTGCAGGGACAGACCCATGCGCAAGCGTCGTGCCGTTGGGAAGCAGCTCCATCGGTCGGTGTCAGTTGAGCGGGCAACTAGGTCAAGCACATTAATCACAAAGAAGCGAGTTCATTTAAATAGATGCAGGGAAGGCAGACATCGCTGGGTCTGGCCCGAGCGACTTGGGGATGGTGCAGCCCGAGGGGCGCCCCCAACAAAGTAAGCTAGGAAATAAAGTAAAAAGGGGATACATGCCGCAGGGACGGACCCACGCGGCCTGGGAATAATGCAGCCCTGGGGGCGCTCCCAGCTGGAAACAAAACTTGAAGGATGTCACCTGATAGCGTTGAAGATGAAGGGGTGTTGAAGTAGCAGACATCGTGGGCTGCGGAAGCCGATCTTCACGAGCCCCCAGGCCCAGGAGCATCGGGAGGTTCCGGAGGCGCTGGTGGCTCCTCGTGGGCAATCTCCATCTCCGCCATGGCTGCGGAACGCCTGGCCTCCTGAGCCTCCAGGATGCTCCTCATGAGGCGCTGGTGCACAGCAGCCGCGTTCGACAAGCCGTAGGGCATGCGAACGTAGCTGTGGGGTGGGCCTTCGCAGCGCCCCGCGCGAGAGGGCCAGAAGCGCTCCCGAGAGGCGGCTCGGTTGAGCCCTGGGATGTCGATGCAAACGCGCAGCCCACCATCCTCGCCTGGATGGGGAGCTGCGGCGGGTAAGCGGCGGCTGCCACTCATGACTCTTGACTCCTGCAACTCCTGCGTGATCTGACTGACGAACTCCTGAGGGTTTGGCCCTCCTTGCCTTGCTTCTTCCTTAAGGAAAAGTGCTTTGAAACACGCCTCTGAGTGGTGCCCAAGCGCCTCCCTCGTGACCTTAGCAAGGTCGGTGGCCCTCCAGGAGGGAGCCCCCGAGCCTTGCTTGAGGAGGGCGTCGGGCGCGCCTTCCTATGCGACAGAAGGAGGTGCCCCCTGAGCAGGCGCAGACCCTGAGGGGCCTGCCTCCTGAGGGGTCGGGCCTAGCGATGTCTTCTTCTTCTTGGGAGCGGTCTCAGGGAGCCTCCCGCTCCCCGGTCTGGGTCTTCAAGTGATGCGGCCTGAAAAGCTCGCTCTAGGGAGCACACTGCGTCTCTTTCTTCACAAGGCACCGTGATGACTCCACCGCTTCCGGGCACCTTGAGAACGTTGTAGCCGTGATGAGTCACGGCCATGAACTTGGTGAGAGCTGGGTACCCGAGGATGGCGTTGTATGGCAGGAGAATGTGGGCGACGTCGAAGTCGATGAGCTCGGTGCGGTAGTTGTTGCATGCCCCGAAGGTGACAGGGAGGCGGACCTGCCCAATCGGAACCGTGGAGCCATCGGTGACTCCGGAGAAAGGCTTGGTTGGCTGAAGCTGATCGTAAGGCACTTGGAGATTGTTGAAGGTCTCTACGGACAGGACGTTGAGCCCTGCCTCGCCGTCAATGAGGGTCCTGGTGACTTGCACCTTGCTTATGACTGGGGAGCAAAGCATCGGGAGGACTCCGGCTGTGGCCGCGCACTTGAGCTGATCCGCTGAGCTGAACGTGATGGCGCACGCCGACCACTTGAGGGGGCGCGTGGCTTCGAGCTTGGGGAGGACTGCATTCACTTCGCGGGCAAACTTCTTGAAGATGCGTTGAGAGGCTGGGGCTTGAGCTCCGCCCAGGATGCAGGCGATCACGCGCGGCCCCTGGAAGCCCCCAGCCCCCTCGTCCTGATGATGTTCCTCGTTTCTCCTTGGCTGCGGCGGCAGTGGAGGGAGGCCTGCGTTTCCTTGCAGACAATCCTCACGAGGCTGATCCCTCCAGTCTCCCTCGCGAGGCTGCCCCTGCCAGCGATCCTTGCGAGGTCGGTCGCGCCACCCTTGGCGAGGGCCGCGGTCTTCTCAGCGTCCTGTGTTCCTTCCTCCTCCTCGGCCGTAGCCTCGGTCGTTGCGGTCGGGGCGTCGGCTGATCCTCCCTTCTCGCACGGCTCGGAGCTCTTAACATTCGTTGGTGTTGTGGGTGTGGAGGTCGTGGTACACACAGTACCGGCTGCCTTTGAAAGACTCGGCCTGATCTCTGCCCCGCTTGGTGTCTGGTTCTGCCGCGAGCACGGCAGCCCCCTTGCGCTTCACGTCCTTGGCCTTTGATTTCTTCTCTTCTGGGTCTGCGGCTGGCAGATCGAGGAGGGAAAGGCGCCCTTCCTCAGCCCTGGCGCACTTGGTTGCCAAGTTGAACAGCTCCAAGGAAGTGCACAGATCTTCATGCATCGCCAGCTCCTCCTTCATCTCGACGTCACGCACACCGTCGGAGAAGGCTGAGATGATGGCCTCCTCGGTCACCTTGGGAATCTTGAGACGTGCGTTGTTGAAGCGCTGGATGTATTTCTGCAGGGTCTCCCATGGTTGCTGCTTGATGCGGCGCATGTCGCTCACGGCAGGTGGCCGGTCGCGAGTACCTTGGGAGTTGGCGATGAAACGGGTGCGCATCTCATCCCAGGAGGAGATCGTGCCAGGAGCTAGGTGCGGGCCCCGTCCTTGAGTGCCATGGGAAACCAGTTTGCCATGACCTTCTCGTCTCCGTTGGCGGATTCGATGCCCAGCTCGTAGAGCTGGAGGAACTCCGCAGGGTCGGCCGTGCCGTCGTAGAGAGGTTGCAGGTCTGGCTTGAACTTGCAGGGCCACGCGACGCTGCGCAGCTCGGTGGTGAAGGCGAGGCAGTCTGCTGTGGCCACGGGAGGCCCTTGGTGACGAAGAGCTTGGTCTTGCGGGTCCCCATGCGCTGCAGCCGGGAGTAGCACGGGGTCTTGGCATGCTGGAACAGGAGCGTGGTCGCGACGGGCCGGAGCAGGGAGCACTCGGGCAGCTTCTTGGGGACGAGGGACCTCTTGACAACTCCGCTATTGCTGCGCTAGCGCCGGACGGAGTGGGTTCCGCCCAGGGGCCACGCGCCTTGGGGCCAGGGCGCCTTCTTGAGGGGGAGGCGGCTGAGGCGCCCTCGGAGCTTCATCGCCCGCGCGGGGCGGGGCGCGGTGCAGCGAGAAGGACGTCACGGGGGAGCCCCCTGCGGGGCGGACGAGCTCGGCGACGCGGTCGAGCCACTCTTCGTAGACATCGTCGACTCAGGAGCTCGTTTGCCGCAATGAGCGCCGCTCGAGCCTCCAGGGGAGCGCGGAGTGCGCGGGGCGAAGAACCAGCTGGGGTGAGTGAGGGAGTAGCAGTGCGGCCGTCTCGCCTCATGGACGGATGCTGGGACGATGCTTGTTGCTCGTTCCCCGTCGGGCCGGTGGCGGCGTTGATGGCAAGCGACGGGGAATGGCGGGGGCGGCCACCGACGGGGGCCGTCTGGGCGACGCAGGAAGCGAGAGCGGCTCGGCGCTCGGCACGGGCCCGACGAGCGTCTGACATGGATGCTATGGTCGGTGAAGAACAGGGCGGCGGAAGATGAATTCTGGCGCACCCCTACCTGGTGCGCCAAATGTCGGATTTCGGGTTCCGGCAGACCCTCTAGATTCGAACACTGGGGTGCATGCTGAGATTTCGCCCTCTACCTACCTGCACCTCGCCGCCTCGCTAGGATCTAAGCTATAAAAGGAACAACACAAGAGACACAGGTTTTATACTGGTTCAGGCCACCATTGTGGTGTAATACCCTACTCCAGTGTGTGGTGTGTGGATTGCCTCTTGGGCTAATGATGAACAATACAAAGAAGAAAAGCCTCGCGAGGGTCTGTTCTTGAGCTGGTGCGATGAACTGCTTGGGTGAGTTCAGTCGCTTCTCTCTCTCTGGTCTATGTCTAGATTATCTCCAAATTATCTCCAGATGCCTCTACCCTGGGTAAAAACATCGTGTCCCTTGTCTCCTGTTACCATCCGCCAAGACGCACAATTCGGGACCCCCTACCCGAGATCCGCCGGTTTTGACACCGACATTGGTGCTTTCATTGAGAGTTCCTCTGTGTCGTCACCTTTAGGCCCGATTGCTTCTTCGATCATCAACCATGATGCGGTCCAGGGTGAGACTTTTCTCCCCGGACAGATCTTCGTGTTCGGCGGCTTTGCACTGCGGGCCAATTCGCTTGGCCATATGGAGCAGATCGAAAGCTACGCCCCTGGCCATCAGGTCAGATTTGGAAATTTGAACTACACGGCTGACATCCGCGGGGACTTGATCTTCGACGGATTCGAGCCGCAGCCAAGCGCGCCGCACTATCGCGACGGGCATGACCTAGCTCTGCAGCCGGACAGTGCCCAGAAGGCCGCTCAGATGCCCGCTCCGACCCTTAGCTCGGAGCTGACTGCGCCACTCAAGGATGGATGGTTTGGCACCGCCTCGGGGACTGCAATCTCTACGGCGATCGAGCCGAATACTAGCCTTGTCCTTTGTGAAGCTCGTGACTCCAAGGTGCCGGACTCCTTTCCGGACTCCGAATCTTCCGCACCCCTTCCGATCGAACCCAATTGGGCTCCGATCATGGAGTTCACCGCCGCGGACATCTTTCAGCACTCGCCCTTCGGCGACATCCTGAAGTCACTAAAGTCTCTCTCTTTATCAGGAGAGCCCTGGCCGGACTATGGTCAGCAAGGTTGGGATGCGCACGACGAAGAAATTCGAAACCCACCCACCACCCACTTCGTAGCCACAGTCGATGATTTAACCGACATGCTTGACTTCGACTCCGAAGACATCGACGGTATGGACGCCAATGAAGGAGACGACCAAGAACCAACGCCTATAGGGCACTGGAAAACAACCTCGTCATATGACATATACATGGTGGACATCCCAAAAGAAGGGGATGGCGATGAAAAAACGGAGGATGACCCCTCCAAGAAACAGCCTAAGCGTCGGCGTCAGCGGCGCCGCTCTAAATCCCGCCAAAGCAAAAACGGCGAGTCCGGCACCGGAGATAATAACACCTGGACAGTGCCGAAGACAACCCCCTCCAGCAGCAGGAGGACGGAGAAGCCAGCCCTCATGAGAGAGCGGCAGACAGAGAGGTCGAGGACGACAACTATATGCCTCCCTCCGAAGACGAGGCAAGCCTCGATGACGACGAATTTGTCGTGCCTGAGGATCCCGTCGAACAAGAGCGTTTCAAACACAGGCTTATGGCCACGGCAAGCAGCCTCAAGAAAAAACAGCAGCAGCTTAAAGCTGACCAAGATTTGCTAGCCGACAGATGGACTGGAGTCCTGGCGGCCGAAGAGTATAAACTCAAACGCCCCTCCAAAAGCTATCCAAAGCGCAGGCTGCTACCCCAACTAGAGGAGGAAGCAACTAAACCTATATCACCAGCGTACGATGCGGCCGATCGGCCACCCCGTGGCCGCGACAGAGAGGCCTTTCAGCTCTCAATTCAAGCCGCACCCCGGCGCCGCTCAAAAATACCAAGGCATGGGGAAACGCGCCAGACCTGCGAGACATACTGGAGGACAAGGCAAGGCAAACAAGATCGATCTACGGATCGCGTGGGCACCCCACGACACGTGACGATAATCGTCACGCCGGATATGGCAAACATGGCCAGGCCGAACATAACGGACAAAGCTCATCCGAGCTACGTCGTGATATAGCCCAGTACAGAGGCGCCGCACACCCACTATGCTTCACAGATGAAGTAATGGATCATCAAATCCCCGAGGGTTTTAAACCCATAAACATCAAATCATACGATGGCACAACAGATCTGGCGGTATGGATTGAGGATTATCTCCTTCATATCCACATGGCCCGTGGTGATGATCTACACGATATCAAATACCTCCCACTCAAGCTTAAAGGACCAGCTCGTCATTCGCTTAACAGCTTGCCAGCAGAGTCAATTGGTTGCTGGGAGGACCTGGAATCCGCATACCTTGACAACTTCCATGGCACTTATGTGCGACCACGAGACGCTAATGACCTAAGCCACATAATTCAGCAGCCAGAGGAATCGGCCAGACAATTCTGGACGCGGTTCCTAACCAAGAAAAATCAAATAGTCGACTGTCCGGACGCAGAGGCCCTTGCAGCCTTCAAACATAACATCCGTGATGAATGGCTTGCCCGGCACCTAGGACGGGAAAAGCCGAAATCCATTGTAGCCCTCACGACACTCATGACCTGCTTTTGCGCGGGAGAAGACAGCTGGCTAGCTCGTAGCAATAACATGACCAAGAACCCTGGTAATTTAGATACCAAGGACAACAAGGGCAGTTCGCGTCGTAACAAGCAGAAGCGCCGCATTAACAGCGATAACACTAAGGATATGGCAGTTAATGCCGGATTCAGAGGCTCTAAACCCGGTCAACGGAAAAAGGCATTCAAAAGAAATACTCCGGGCCTGTCCAGTTTAGACCGAATACTCGATCGCTCGTGCCAAATACACGGCACCCCCGAACAACCAGCCAATCACACCAACAGGGATTGTTGGGTGTTCAAGCAGGCAGGCAAGTTAAGTGCCAAACAAAGAGACAAGGGGCTGCATAGCGATGACGAGGAGGAGCCCCGGCGGCCGAACAACAGAGGACAGAAGGGCTTTCCCCCACAAGTGCAGACGGTGAGCATGATATACGCAACCCACATCCCCAAAAGGGAACGGAAGTGTGCGCTCAGGGACGTATACGCGTTGGAGCCAGTCGCCCCAAAGTTCAACCCATGGTCCTCCTGCCCGATCACTTTTGATCGAAAGGGATCACCCCACTAGCATTCGTCACGGCGGATTCGCCACATTGGTTCTAGACCCAATCATTGACGGATTTCACCTCACTAGAGTCCTCATGGACGGCGGCGGCAGCTTGAACCTGCTTTATCAGGATACAGTGCGAAAAATGGGTATAGATCCCTCAAGGATTAAACCCACAAAGACGACCTTTAAAGGCGTCATACCAGGTGTAGAAGCCAGCTGTACAGGCTCAGTTACACTCGAAGTGGTCTTCGGATCCCCGGATAATTTCCGAAGCGAGGAGTTAATCTTCGACATAGTCCCGTTCCGCAGTGGCTACCACGCCCTGCTCGGACGATCCGCATTTGCAAAATTCAATGCGGTGCCGCACTACACATATCTCAAGCTCAAGATGGCAGGCCCTCGCGGAGTCATTACGATCAATGGAAACACCGAACGCTCTCTCTGAACAGAGGAGCACACGGCGGCCCTGGCGGCGGAAGTACAAAGTAGCCTCTCAAGGCAATTCTCCAGTCCGGCTATTAAACGTCCGGACAACGTCAAGCGCGCCCGAAGTAACCTACAACAAGACCGTCTGGCACGTTCCGAGCAAGCATAGTAGTGCGGCCCCAACCCCAGCCCTCGCGAGATTGCGATACTAGTGCCACATGTACATAATTACGCTTTGGAAATACCATGGGCATAAGGGGAGGGGCACAACCATGGCACTCCCAGAATGCGGCTCGACCGCACTAGGGGCTCCCAATCTGGCCATTTCCTTTTTTTACTTACTTTCAGGGCTCCACTATTCGGAAGGCCTGTCCGGCAGTACAATCGCCGAACACACGATGCAACAGCCAGGGAGAGAACAAGCCACGTCAAATGTCCAGGTGGTCTCTATAACAAGCTAAATACCTGTCTTACTGAAAGTCTCTTAGCTTGCCCCTGGAGGGGGACATGTCAAATAATCCCATCTCTTGCGTATCGCACTATTTGTATCATTCTGCTCTCGTAGCAGCCCTTTTAATAAACAATACATAGCTCTTATCTATTGTTGCATTCATTTTTTATATAAATATGTTCAGTTATGACATTATGCAACCGTACACTTTGGTACGGCCAATACACCAGGGGCTTAAGTACCCCATAACATGGTGTGCGAAGACCGAACACTCTCAAGAGTGCGGCACCCCGAACTTATAGCATTATATGCTCGGCTCCGAATCATGTCTTGGGTCAATAGTTGGGTTTGCCCGGCTCCCATGTTTTGGTACCTTACGTTCCGCTATGTCGGCTAAGGTAGCGCTGGGAGAACTACTGCGATTTTTGCCCCAGTTGAGCTGGGTTAACACCTCAGTAGAGAAAGCTAAAACTGACCGTCATGATAGGGCGAGAGACCGGTCGCTGTTCGAGAGGTTTTTCGAGTCCTTAAAGACTTATGCCGCTTAGAACGAGGAGCTGGCTTTGTCCGGCCTAGGCGCGGATAGCGCCCCGAACTCGGTCTTCCGAATACTAGGGGCTTCGCCGAAATTTAAATTTATAGAATTCTATGGCTAAGTGAGAGTGATAAAGCATTATAAGTCCGATGGCCTTGTTCGTTGTGCTGAGCGCCTCCCTCGATGGACCCAAGAATGGGAACAAGAGCGCTCAGGTTTATTCCGAACACCCTAGCACTCGTGGCATGGGGGTAGAAGCTGACGACTTGCATCTCTCAGATTTAATAAATGGTCGCATAGAAGGTAATATTTTAAATTCTAAAAATGTTGCTAAGCGCATATGAACAAGTTTTCAGCGCACAGGATAAACACGAGCAAGTTTACTCAAAAATTACATCTCTGGTACATTCATCCGCCACACGACGGGCACCCTTCAGGACGCCCTCATAATACATCTTGGGCCTGTGATGCTCCTTCCCCTCTGGTGGCCCTTCTGTCACCAGCTTCTCAGCATCCAGCTTGCCCTAGTGCACTTTAGCACGGGCAAAAGCCCTACGGGCGCCTTCGATGCAAACGAAGCGCTTGATAACTTCAAGCCGGGGACAGGCATCCACCAGCCACCGCACCAGCCCAAAGTAGCTCAAAGTCATGACCTCCCCAGGCCACAGCCGGCCTATCAGGCCCTTCATGGCCTGTTCGGATGCCTTGTGAAGCTCGACCAGCTGCTTCAGCTGGTCACTCAGGGGCACCGGGTGTCCGGCCTCAGCGTACTGGGACCAGAACACCTTCTCCGTCGAGCTCCCTTCCTTGGCTCGGTAGAATGCGGCGGTGTCGGATACACTATGGGGAAGATCTGCAAATGCTCCTGGAGAGCTCCGGATTCGGGTAAGTAACAGGTAATTTACTTTCACGTGCTTGCTTTGCATAAAGAATGCCTTACCCGCCGCAATCCTTTTCATCGCCTCAATTTCCTGGAGGGCCTTTTGGGCTTCGGCCTTGGCAGATTTTGCGCTTTCAAGTACCAAGGCAAGCTCGGACTCTCGAGTCTTCGAGTCAAGCTCTAAGCTCTCATGTTTTTTCACAAGAGCGTCGAGCTCTTGCTGCACTTCCGCCACCCGCGCCTCTTGTTTCTCTCGCTCGGTGCGCTCCATGGCCGCATTGTCTTCGGCCTTGGACAGCGCTTCCTTCAGGGTCGCCACCCCGGTTGTGGCCCTTATAATATTCACGTTGGTCCTGTCATTATTTGCAACCAGGTATTTATATACACACTTACATAAGGTACTACAAACCTTCCTTGTCCTCGAGCTGCTTCTTGTCAAGGCCGAGCTCGTTCTCGGACCGCTCAAGGTTCTGCTTCAATGCATCGACCTCCGCAGTCAGTGTGGCAGAGGTCAGCAGCGCAGCCTGCATTCCCATATTGACATGTTTATATTAGACTCCTGCGTATATCTGTTTAGATTCTCAGTCCGGCTTTTCTTTCCGAACACCAAACTGAGCATCAGGGGCTACTGTCTATGCGGTAACATTTTTACATGTTTTCAATACATACCTCAAAGCCTGTTAGAAGGCTGGTACAGGCTTCTGTCTGCCCGCTCTTGGCGGACTGAAGCTTTTTGATCACCGCACTCATAACAGTACGATGCTCCTCATCGATGGAGGCACCGTCAAGCACCTCCAACAAATTGTCCGGCGCCTCCGGTTGGACAGAGGCCGCCAGCGTTGCAGACTTGCCCTTCTTGCGAGGGGGTCGCCTGCCGGACTCCGGAATCACTGAAGGTTCCGGAGTGGTGTCCCGCCCAAGGCCAGACTTAGATCCCTCTGGGGCTTCATCCCCTTTGGGCCTGGAATTCGGAAGGTCGCCTCGCGGCGCCTCTAGGACCACCTCCTCCTGGTTTAGCCCGTTTTGGGACTCCACCTCGGCATCGGCCGTAGGGAGAGGGGAGGTAGCCGTCGGGAGTGAAACGCTATTCACATCCAACGAATCCAGGCAGCCGCTCGATGAATCACCGTGTTGAGCCTTTTCTTTCCTCCCCCCGCTGGAGGGGGAGAGGCTTCTTCTTCTTCCCCATCCTCGTCTTCGGAGGCGGAGGGCGCTTCGGGGTCGTCGGCCGATGAATCTGACACCACTAGGTGCCGGGAACTCTTTCGAGTCCCCGTGGCCTTCTTCTTGGCCTTCTTCTCCGGCACCACGTGAGGTGCCGGGACCAGCAGCTTCGTTAAACGTGCATCTGCTAGGCCTTCGGGCAAAGGGGCCGGACAGTCAAACTGTTCGGACATCCTCTTCCAGTCCTGTCAAAGGATCGGGAGTTTAGATCCTGCATAAAATCAAACTATGAAAATCAAGAGTCCTGTAAAGGACACAAACGAGCTTACTTTGGTGGCTTGGCGCTTTGCACAGAATCCGTGATCCTCGGTGACGGGAGGGGAGACCTCGGAGCTCTTGAACAACACCTTCCAGGCATCCTCGTGCTTTGTGTCGAAAAGCCTGGACAAAGTCTGGTGCTGGGCCGGGTCGAACTCCCATAAGTTGAAAGCCCGGCATTGACGCGGTAGGATCCAGCGGAAGAGCATAACCTGGACTACATTGACAAGTTTAACCTTCTTGTTCACCAGGTCCGGACGTAGGTTTGGAGTCCGGTCACCTCTTACGGATTGCCCCACAACAGGCCCATCTCTTTCCAGGATGTGAGCCGTGTGGGGATGCCAGATCAGAATTCGGGGGCCGCTGTCCATTTAGAGTCACGCGGCTCAGTGATGTAGAACCACCATGATTGCCACCCTTTGATGGTTTCCACGAAGGCTCCCTCGAGCCATGTGACGTTGGCCATCTTGCCCACCATCGCGCCTCCGCACTCCGCTTGTCGGCCTCCCACGACCTTCGGCTTGACGCTAAAGATCTTCAGCCATAGGCCGAAGTGAGGTTTGATGCAGAGGAAAGCCTCGCACACAATGATAAACGCCGAGATGTTGAGGATGAAGTTCGGGGCCAGATCGTGGAAGTCCAGGCCGTAGTTGACCATGAGCCCCCGGACAAATGGGTGAAGAGGAAAACCCAGTCTACGAAGGAAATGGGGGAGAAACACGACCCTCTCATGGGGCCTGGGGGTGGGGATGAGCTTCCCCTCATCTAGGAGCCGGTGCGCGATGTTGTTGGACAGGTATCCGGCTTCCCTCAGCTTTTTGATTTGCCCCTCCGTTACGGTGGAGGCCATCCACCTGCCTCCCGCTCCGGACATTGTTGGAGAAGGTTGAGGTGGGAAGTGCGGACTTGGGCGCTGGAGCTCGAGTGCGCGGAAATGGATAAGCAAAGGAGGAAGAAGGCGTAGATGGAAACGGTGGATTCTTATCCCCTTATATGGGCGGCTGAAACTGCGTGCCCCACCAGCCTAGTAAAACTCGCTTATCTCCCAAGCACCGCGATTGATGTCGCGGTTGGGTTACCCACGCCCGTATTGATGAGAATCCCAGAATAAGGGGACACGATCTCTGCTTCGACAAGACGTGCCAAGGAAACCGCCTCGCTAAACACGCTGAGGTGGGACAGTAAAAGGATTCGACTGAGGGAGTCCCGGATTAGGGGGTGTCCGGATGGCCGGACTATGACCTTTGTCCGGACTCCCGGACTATGAAGATACAAGATTGAAGACTTCGTCCCGTGTCCGGATAGGACTTTCCTTAGCGTGGAAGGCAAGCTTGGCGATACGATATATAGATCTCCTCCCATTGTAACCGACTCTGTGTAACCCTAGCCCTCTCCGGTGTCTATATAAACCAGAGAGTTTTAATCCGTAGGACACAACAGCAACAACAACAACAATCATACCATAGGCTAGCTTCTACGGTTTAGCCTCTCTGATCTCGTGGTAGATCAACTCTTGTACTACCCATATCATCAATATTAATCAAGCAGGAGTAGGGTTTTACCTCCATCTAGAGGGCCCGAACCTAGGTAAAAACATTGTGTCCCTTGTCTCCTGTTACCATCCGCCTAGACGCACAGTTCGGGACCCCCTACCCGAGATCCGCCGGTTTTGACACCGACATTGGTGCTTTCATTGAGAGTTCCTCTGTGTCGTCATCATCAGGAAGGATGCTGCACCCCGTCTTTAAAGACGGCGTTGTTGCTAAAGGAGCTTTAACTATCGGCCAAACTATCTGGCTAGGCGGTTTTCTAATGACCGCCTGTTCGGCCGCCGCGCCGGCGATGACTTCTCAGGTCATCGAAAGCGATCTCCACGTCAACTCGGAACTCGCCGAGCAGTTAGATCCGATGGAGCTCTCTTCCTTAAACGAGCTCTTGGATCGCATCGCCGACCTGGGAGTCGCTACAGACTATGATCAAATTGGGCTTAAACCCGATCCGAGAGAGATTGACTCTCCCCAGGTCACCCACCATGTCGAAGTGGTGGAAGAACAATGAGGCGGATCTTCACCCATCCTGGGGACCGGATATGTCCGGATTCCTGACCCCTACAAACCGGATACCCGCGGAGGGGAGGACGTCACTCAAGCCCTAAACCTAAAGTCAGGCAGCGGGCCTGATTCATTGGACAACATCCAAGAGCCCGAGCTTCCGAGTTCGGAAATTTCTTGGCCCCCGAGTCTCAGACTGGGCGAGTTTCCGGATTCAACTCCACCCGCCCACCCAAATATAAGGGATCTATCCCAAATTCCACAAGAGCCCAGAGAAACAGTACACCATTACTGGGCCAGATTTGTCCTGGTTATGAACAGGATAGAGGACTGCCGTGAGGGGGATGTAATTTCATTCTTCTGCAATAACTGCACGGACATCGGGATCCTCAACGCCATAAGTCACCGTGAAATTACACGCTTCGCCGACTTGGCGTCCATAGTACAAAAATACTGTGCGACAGAAAGCGTTCGGAAAACTGAAACAAATTTCTGGGACAATTCGGCCCTGAATACAATCCCAGTCCGAAATAAAAGGGCGCATTATCGCCAGGCACCCGGGCCAAACAACAAGAAACAAAAACCATCTATAGGGTATGGAACTGTACTGGAGGGATGGCTCAATGGACCCTGTAAAATTCATAGTACAGAGGACGTCACACCAACTCATAGCCTTAGAGCATGTTGGATACTCCGGCAGGTGGCCAGAAGTGGCGAGGAGCTTCTAACTCCAGAATCCGCAGAGTTCACCCCAGGAACAATAGTACGGTATCAACAGTCTTCGATACTTTCGCATCAAACAATGTGCGGAAACGAACGCTCCGCAGCCTTACCGAAGTCTACCAGGTAGCAACAATAAACCCATGGAGTGACACGGCTATTACCTTTAACGCCAGTGACGAACCTAAATTCCGGACAGCCCGAGCACCAGCCGTACTGATCCTCAGTCCGATAGTGAACGGCTTTCGGCTTACCAAGGTACTCATGGACGGTGGCAGCGGACTGAACCTCATTTATGAGGAAACCCTTCGAAAAATGGAAATAGACTCGATTCACATTGAGTGAAGCAACACAACCTTTAGAGGAATAATCCCCAGTCAGGAAGCATGCTATACAGGAAAAATCACACTGGATGTGGTGTTCGGCACGCGATAATTACAGATCCGAGGAGGTCACATTCCAAGTGGCCCCGTTCAGCAGCGGATACCACACTCTGTTAGGGCAAGAGGCATTCACAATTTTTCAAGCTATACCCCATTACGGGTACATGAAGCTCAAAATGCCTGGACCCAATGGAACCATCACCCTTGCTAGTGATCCGGACATAGCGCTCTGCGCCGAAAACAAGACAGCCGCACTGGCCCTTGAGGCATTATCCGAAGCCCTAGCGGCCGAGGAACTGACTGCGCTGTGGTCCACGATGGACAGGGACGACGTGATACTCGACAAAAGACCCAAGTCCACCTCCTTTAAACCGGCAGACGAAATAGTCAAGTTCCAAGTCCATCCAACGGACCCTACGAAAACGGCCTCCATCGGGGCACAATTAAACCCTGATGTAGACGCCGCACTACAAGAATTCCTACGCGAAAATTAGGACATTTTTTCCTGGCACCCTTCAGACATGCCAGGAATCCCACGCAGGCTGGCCGAGCACAACCTGAACATCCTAAAAGGATTCAAGCCTGTTAAGCAGGCTCTTCGGCGTTTCTCTGAACCTAAGAGACAAGCCATGGGAGAGGAGCTAGCCAAACTACTGGAAGCCAGATTCATCAGAGATATAAAACATCCGGACTGGCTAGCAAACCTAGTGATGGTACCAAAGAAGGACAAATCCTGGCGCCTATGCGTCGATTTCAAAGACCTCAACAAAGCTTGCCCAAAGGATCCCTTCCCCCTCCCCCGCATTGATTAAATTATCGACGCCACCGCAGGACACGATTCATTGTGTTTCCTCAACGCATACTCTGGCTACCACCAAATTAAGATGGCAGAGTCAGACCAAGCCGCAACGGCATTTATCACCCCATACGGCCCATTCTGCTTCAACACAATGCCCTTCGGGCTCAAAAACGCCGGCGCAACATATCAGCGCATGATTCAGACATGTCTGGCCAACCAGATCGGCAAAACAGTTGAAGCATACGTGGGTGACGTGGTGGTCAAAACCAAGCATGTTGAAACTCTAATAGACGACTTGAGGCTCACGTTCGATAACCTCCGAACATACGACATTAAGCTTAACCCGGAAAAATGCGTTTTCGGCATACCAGCCGGAAAGCTCTTGGGCTTCATCGTATCAGGTAGAGGAATTGAAGCAAACCCATCCAAGATCCGAGCTCTATCACAATTGGATATTCGAAAGGACCTCAAACAAATACAAAAATTGACTGGATGCGTGGCGACTCTAAGCCGCTTCATCTCCCGCCTGGGAGAAAAAGGCATTACCCCTTTACCGCCTCCTCCGGCGCACCGAACACTTCGAGTGGACGGATGCCGCCACGACCGGACTCGAGAAATTAAAGCCATATTGGAAACAAACCCGGTATTGGCCGTGTCTAACATCGGCGAACCAATGTTGCTGTACATCGCGGCAACTCATCAAGTTGTAAGCACATTGCTCGTCGTCAAACGAGAAATGGACGGACACAAATTCCCTGTCCAAAAACCAGTCTACTACGTGTCCACTGTCCTCACTCCATGCAAGTCCTGGTACCAGCATTACCAAAAGATAGCGTACGCAGTGTTCATGGCATCCCGGAAGCTACGACACTACTTTCAAGAGTGTTCAATAACAGTAGCCTCCGAAGTGCCTCTTAATGATATTATAAACACTCGCGACGCGACGGGCCGGATTGCAAATGGGCCATCGAGCTCCTCCCGTTCGACATAACCTATAAGCCACGGTGAGCTATCAAATCGCAAGTTTTGGCCGACTTTGTCGCCGAATGGACTGAAGCCGAACTCCTAAAGAGTACGGCACATATTCCAACTGGATCATGCACTTCGACGGCTCCAAAATGCTAGCGGGTCTGGGGGATGGCATCGTTCTGATGTCCCCAACAGGAGATACAGTTCAATATGTACTCCAGGTAATGTACACGGACTCCAACAATGCAGCCGAATACGAGGCCCTTCTACACGGTCTCCGGAGGGCAGTCTCCATGGGCATTCAACGCCTAGAGGTGCGTGGGGATTCGAACCTCACGATATCCCAAATAAATGGAGACTTCGATGCCAAAGATCCGAAAATGGCAGCTTACCGCAATGCCGTCCTAAATATGTCAGCTCGGTTTGAAGGGATCGAATTTCACCATATAGCCCGGGAAAACAATCAGGAAGTAGACGTCTTGGCACGCATCGACGCAAAGCGCGATGCGATCCCCCCCCCCCAACATTTTCCTGGAAAGGCTATTCAAGCCATCCGTACAGTGGGAAGGGGAATCCGGAAATAACAATCCAGACCTAGCCGCACCACCTGACATCGAGCATTCTGGCGCAACGGAAGGCTCTGCCACCGAGGTAACACCCTCAGCCCATGAAATAATGGCAGTAATTGCCCCGTGGACAGAACCATTCTTAGCCTACCTAACTAGGCAGGAACTCCCCAAGGACAAAAACGAGGCACGCTGCATAGTGCGGCGATCTAAAGCCTACAAAGTCCATGAAGGAGAGCTTTATAGGAAAAGCACCACCGGAGTCCTTCAAAGGTGTATCTCCGAAGATGAGGGGCGGAACCTTCTAGCTGAAATTCATGCTGGACTAGGCGGGCACCACGCCGCAGCCCGGGCCCTCATAAGCAAGGCCTTCCGTACTGGATTTTATTGGCCCACGGCCCGGACAGATGCTCAGGACTTAGTCCAACGATGCGTCGGTTGCCAATTATTCGCTAACCAAAGCCATATGGCACCCACCGCCCTCCGAACCATACCCATCACCTGGCCCTTCGCGGTCTGGGGGCTTGACATGGTTGGACCCCTTAAAGGGGGAACTCACAAGCAAAAATATTTATTGGTCATGGTTGATAAATTCACCAAATGGATAGAGGCCAAGCCTGTTAAGACGGCCGAATCCGGACCAGTGATAGACTTCATATCTGGGGTCGTACACCGTTACGGCATCCCCCACAGCATCATCACTGATAACGGCACGAACTTTACGGCCGACGAGGTAAAACTCTGGTGCAAAAACATGGGCATCAAGCTCGACTACGTTTCAGTCTATCACCCACAAACTAACGGTCAAGTCCAACGGGAAAATGGTCTAATTATGAGCGGCATCAAACCCAGACTGGTGCCGTCCCTCAAGGAATCTAACACGCACTGGGTAGAGGAGCTCGACTCCGTACTCTGGGGGCTGTGGACCACGCCGAATCGCACTACCGGATTCACACCATTTTTATGGTATACGGCACAGAGGCAGTTCTGCCCTGCGACATAATTCATGACTCACCTCGCGTGCGCATGTACGAAGAAAGAGAAGCCGAACTCGATCGGCAGGACAGTTTGGACGCATTGGAGGAGGAGCGTGACGTGGCAAAAGCTCGTTCCGCATTCTATCAACAGCAGGCTCGAAGATATCAAAGCAGAGAAGTACGGGCCAAGACTGTCACGCCCAATATGCGACCCTATCCAAAAGGAACTCGAAGGTCCCACCAAGGATAGACCCGCATATTGAAATGCTTTTGCAAGGTGGATATCATTACATCAACATTACATAATAGATGGGGATACATACATAAGGCATACAATGCCACACGAATACAACATCAGAATACATAAGAGCATCATCCGACTACGGATGAAACACAAACAGAAACTCAAACGACATCCACCCTGCTAGCCCAGGCTGCCGACCTGGAACCTATCCCCTGATCGAACAAGCAGAAGAAGAACTCAACGCAAACAAGCATCACTCTCGCGTCATGATCATCGCATAACCTGTACCTGCAACTGTTGTTGTAGTAATTGTGAGCCACGAGGACTCAGCAATCCCATTACCATGGGTATCAAGACTAGCAAAGCTTAAAGGGAAAGGAAGGGGTACAATGGTGAGGCTGCAGCAGCGATTAAGCATATATGGTGGCTAACATACGCAAATAGAGCGAGAAGAGAGCAAGCAGAACGGTCGTGAAGCTAGCAATGATCAAGAAGTGATCCTGAACTCCTACTTACGTCAAACATAACCCAAAGACCGTGTTCACTTCCCGGACTCCGCCGAAAAGAGACCATCACGGCTACACACACGGTTGATGCGTTTTAGTTCGGATCTGGTGTCAAGTTATCTACAACCAGACATTAACAAATTCCCATCTGCCAATAACCGCAGGCACGGCTTTCGAAAGTTTATAACCATGCAGGGGTGTCCCAACTTAGCCCATGACAAGCTCTCGCGATCAAGGAAGGATATACCTTCTCCCAGGAAGACCCGATCAGACTCGGATCCCGGTTTACAAGACATTTCGACAATGGTAAAACAAGACCAGCAAGACCGCCCGATGCGCCGACATCCTGATAGGAGCTGCACATATCTCGTTCTCAGGGCAACACCGGATGAACACTACGTACAACTAAAACCAGCCCTCGAGTTTCCCCGAGGTGGCGCTGCAAGTGGCTCTGGTTCGGACCAACACTTAGACAAGCATTGGCCCGGGGGGGGGCTGAATAAAGATGACCCTTGGGTTAATTACTCCCAAGGGAAATATAGGTGGTGGTGAGGCAAATGGTAAAACCAAGGTTGGGCCTTGCTGGAGGAGTTTTATTCAAAGCGAACTGTCGAGGGGGTCCCATAAATCACCCGACCGCGTAAGGAACACAAAATCCGGGAACATAACACCGGTATGACGGAAACTAGGGCGGCAAGAGTGGAACAAAACACCAGGAATAAGGCCAAGCCTTCCACCCTTTACCAAATATATAGATGCATTAATAATATAAGAGATATTGTGATATCCCAACAAAATTGTGTCCACCATGGAGAAATCTTCAACTTCACTTGCAACTAGCAACGCTATAAGAGGGCTGAGCAAAGCAGTGACATAGCCAAACAATGGTTTGCATAGGAAAGGTGTCAAAGGTTAGAGGTTCATGGCAATATGGGATGGCTTGATAAACAGGTGATAGGTAGCGCAGCATAGAGATAGATCGAAGCAACTAGCATAGCAACGATAGTAGTGAGATCCAGGGTAGCGGTCATCTTGCCTAAAATCCCGCAAGGAAGAAGAACGAGTCCATGAAGAAGACGAACGGGAGCAGTCGAACGAATCCTCACAATCGCAACATTACCGGAGCTAAGAAGCAACACCGAAAAGAAACAAACAACATGGTAAACACACAAGCATAATTATGGCATGATGCACAATCAAGTATGATGCATGTCCGGTTTAAAGAGGCATGGCATGGCAAAATGCAACAAACCATACTACAAGTTAAGTGGAGCTCAATATGCAACGAGTTGCATATTGACAAAACACCACATGCAATTATTTAGTTTGATCTTGTTTAAGCTACCAAACAATATTAAATGTTGTTAAACATGGCAAGAGGTGAAGCATATGAAACTACCTATCTAAGCAAGTTTAAATGAGGCCGGAACAACAAACAACATTTCCGGAAAATCCCCATATGCATATTTTGGATTCCGTACTGTTCTGCCCTAAACACAATTTTATTGTTGTTAAACAGGAAAATAAAGTGCACCATGTTAATCTAGGCATTTTTCCACCCCATTTACATATAAATTTTATTTAAAACCGAGCTACGGTTATTTAGTTATGAAATAAAGCATTTTAGCATGGCATTATGCAAAATAAACACAAAAAGCATGTTACACATTTTTAACATAGATGAAAGTGACATATTATGAAACTAGATGAAATTCTAAGCATTTTACATATATAATACATTTTAATCCGATGCACGGTTTGTGAGATATTAAATGCATGAACTCTAGGTACTTTTCTGTAAAACATTAATTCCTGGAAAAAATAGATAAAATCGTCCGGGCAGGAAAAAAACATCACGGGCCGAAACTGGCTGGGCCAGTAGAGGAAAGGCCAGGGGGGCTGCTCACCCTGGGTCTTGGGCCGGCTCGGTGAGGAAGGAGGGCCGGAGGGTGGAGGCTTGGCGGGCTGGCGCTGCTGGGTCGGGGAGGCCGAGGGAGCTGGGCTAGGCCTTGGCGGTTCGTGGCCCACGCGGGCTGAGGCCGTCCTCCTCCCGTGCCTGCACGGACAGGGAGACATGGGCGGCGGATCCGGCAAGGGCGGGGCCGGCAGAGGCCGGATCTGGCAGCGGCGGGTCCATTCCCGGCGACGAACGGCGGCGGGGACGAGTCTTCTGGGCGGAGGCGGACCCGAGCTCGGACGCGGCCATGGCAGAGCTCCTGCGGGAGAGAGGCCGGGGCAGCGAGGAGTGGGGCGACGACGGGACGGGGAGGCGCGGGGCGGCAGCTCCTGGCGAGGCCGGCGGCGGAGTGACCGGCGGCGAGACAGGCGAGGCGAGGCGGCGGCGGGGCACGATCTGGATCGGGAGCTCCTCTCCCGATCTGGATCGCTCGGGCGAGCGGGGGAGGCGGCACGGTTCGGGCGCCGATGGGCTTTGGCGGGCCCTCGGCGGTGGGACGGGGAGGCAGGGCGACGTGGCACATGGGGAGTGGAGGAGGCTGGCGGTTGCGGCGGCGCAGGTGGCGGCGCGGCCACTGGGACGGCGCCAAGTGGTGGTGGATGGCTGGCCGGGCGTGGGAACGGAGGGAGTTTGGTGGCGCGGGGCTCGAGGAGGGGGCTTGGCTGCCAAAATGGAAGGGAGGCTTCCATTTATAGGTAGGGCTAGGGTTTGAGGGGTTAGGAGGGGGGTTTGAGGCCGTTTTCGGACCCTAGGATCACGATCGGACGGCTCCGGAAAGAGGGGGGGCTAGGTAGGTGTGCTAGTGGGTTGTGTAGGGGGGTTGGGCTGAGAAGAGAGAGAAGAGGTGCGGCCCGGTGGCAGTTTCGGAGACCGAAACGTCCGACGATTAAACCGACAATATCGCGGTTATAAATATAACGGTTGGGCAGTCAAACGGACTCCGAATGCGACGAAACTTGGCAGGCGGTCTGTCTACACTATAATAAGACCGCACGACAAGTTGCAACCCATTCCGATAACATTTTTATGCCACTTATAAAATAATATTTCGGAGGTGCCGCGGGCGCGTGCGAGTGTGTCTGGACTCCGAACGGACAACGGAGATAACCGGCGGAACCCGAACGGATGCAAGTTTTGAAAAACATGCAGATGAAATGCAGATGATGACATGAGATGAGATGCATAACAAGAACAAAATGCAAAACAATAGATAAAACCCAACCACGAAGGAAATATCATATCGCATCTCCGGAAAAGGCAAGAGTTGGAGTTACGAATATGGAAAGTTGTATCCGGGGCGTTACAAAGACTTACAATGTCGGCGAACTAGTTCTACGCCTCCCGGACAAGAAAAAGGACAAACTGAAGCCCAAATGGGAAGTTCCCTTCGTAATCGACCAAGTCATGACTGGTGGAGCGTACCGTCTACGAAATGCATCAGATAACCGACTCGAGCCGAACCCATGGAACACAGCACGCCTACGAAGATTCTACGCCTAGCGTCGGACTCTGTGTGCGTCTCCTTCCTCTGTCTATTTTTTACACATTAGCTGTCTTATATTTCTCTCTTTCTCCCTCTTTCTTCTATTACAACCTTTTAAGGGCTCACTAGCGCCTCGTTCGCACATAATTGACGCGCTATTCGCGCTCATTATACCTGGGGGCTTCTTCAACATAAGCTTATTTATATGGGCCTTGTGCCCAACACGTGCGTCATACTTCCGCATGTACCTTTTATTCACCATTATATGCATCGATATGACTTAAGTTTTGGCCAAGCTGGGTTGCCTGGCTCCTGTGCTTACCCCTACGTTCCCGATTGTTCGGCTAGGTGGTAAAGGGAGCACCTCTGTGATTGTTACTGCCGGGTCAGGCGGATGTGCACCTCAGACTGGGTGAAGCCGAAAGCAAGCGTTCTTAAGGGAATATTCGGTCGGTGAACTAAAAGATGATTTTTCACTTATTTATTTATCCGCCCCCAGATGCTTTTCTGCTTTTTTCGCAGTCCGGACATGCACTTTAGGGCATGCCTCCCAGGGAAAGGAACCCCTAAGGAACTATTCTCCCTGGAAGATGTTTCTTACTAACCATGTAATATAACATAACTAGTTGGGCACTTGTCTGCTAAAGCACTAATGACCCCTACGCCTGGTCTCCACGCATACCCCGGTTCTTATATAACCGAGAGGGTATTCGGACACACTCCGGACTTTTGGGTCCAGAGGTTGAAGCGAAAAGGTCCGCAATAACAAACGATCTACAATCTGGCTAGAAGGCATTTTACATGCCATTTTAAATTACATAGTCAATTTGATTGGGTATATTCTTCTTAAATACCGTCCAACAGGCTGTCCAATTTACAGTCCTGTTGGGAATACTTGGTGGCCAGCTCTACCTGTCCGTACACTAAACTGACATGGATCTCCTTCCCATCGGGCCCCACAGGTCCGACCTCGGCCATGTGGTTTGGGTCAGCCTTCGTGTACCGCGTCTTCACCATGGCCCAGGCCTCCCTGGCACCTTGACGGCAGGCCGATATCTTCCATAATCAGATGCACTGCCGCGCTCCCTTTAGCTTCTCTGTAAGCTCTCCAAGGCCTTCAGGCATGGAGACGGATGGCCATAGAGCCTGGACGACGCCTTGCATCGCCTGCCGAACTTGTTCGTGCAGTTGTGATAACTCGGGAAGAAGGTCACCCGTAGAACCAAGCATTTCCTCAGCAGGACGACCTGTCTGCATACCTACAGACATAACTCTGTCAATCGACTTCCTCGCCGAACTCTTTTCAAGGGTTCGTTCAAGCACTTACTAAAAATGTCGCGTCGAAGCCGTCGATTCTCCTTTATGGAATCCGACAGTTGAGCACGAACATCCTTTAGTTCCTCGCCCAGCTGGGTGTTGGCATCTTGAAGCTTGTTCTTCTCTTGCCTCACCCTCGTAAGCACGCTCTCACCAGCCTTTAACTGGCGCAAGAGTTTTTTCTTGTCCAGATCCACTCCGGCGCCATCTGCACTGTTATTGTCAGAATTGCATACATGCCGCACTTCACAACATACTCATCTCTTGAAGAATATACTACCAGAGGGGGTCTCCTTGGCCTTCCCTGTTGCGGCTAGTGCGGCCTCAAGTTGGGCCTTGCACTCTTCTAGCTCCTGGGACAGTTGCGTATTCTTTTTTGTAAGATCCTGCATAATAAATGATCCTTAAATCAGTTATTTTAACTGTTTCAAGTCTCAGGGGCTACTGACATATGTAACCATCAGATTTACTCACCCGCATGTCTTTTACATATTGCTCTGTGGCTCTGGCTAGACCATTTTGAGCGGCACGGAGGTACGCATCTCCCGTATTAAAGGTGTCCGACGCCTCTTGGAAAAAACAAGCGTCTCGGAGAACAGTCCGGCGGTGCCTGTGGTTCATGGCACTCCCCACCTCGGAATTGGTGGCAGACAGCCTGTCTGCGTCCTCTGTCGGAGGAGCGCCCGGTGCATGCCCCGTGTTTGCCTCTGCTTCCGGTCCCGGCCTTGAAGCCTGGCCGGCGGATGTAGTTCGGCGGGCGCTCTTCTTCCTGAGGAGAGCATGAGCGTTAGTATGCCTTCAAGGCATAAACCCTGGGCATTACAATTGCATGCCGTACCGTTGCACCGGCGTCTCGATCCGGTCCGCACTTCTTTTTAGCCCGCTGAGCCTCGATGGCCCTTGTTGGCTAGCCGCTGCGGGTTCGGCCTTCCGCCTCAAGGACTTCCCCTGCAGAAAACACCATTTGTATACGGCGATCAAAAATAAGCATGGATGGATCCTCTCGAAAGTATTGGGACTTCGGTCTCGGTTACCTTTGAGGCCGGAAGTAGGCCGGGATAGTCGGCCGTAATGGCCACTAAGGTGTTGTCCTTACTCAATTGATGAAACACCCCATCAATCAGCTCCACACATAAGTCCGGGTCCTGTTGGGAGTCCAGGTCGAGGGACCTTTCTGGGTCCTCGGGTTGTGGAGGAGGGCTGTTTATCTCCTTTACAGACTGGCGTAGCTCCTGCGTTAACATTGCTAGACTAAGTACTTAACTATGGGAATATGAAAATGGATGGGCAAGTGAAAGTGTTCGCTTACCCAGCTCGGAGGATTGTACATAGAGAATCCGCCCCGTGGGTTGACACGGAGGAATTCCTCCTCTTCTCCCTTGTACAAAGCGGATAAGATCTTCGTTAGAGTGGCAGCCGAATCTGGTCCCTTGCGGCCGCACCGGGTGGCGTCGTCCTCCCCGTTGAAATCCCACATGGGGTGGCCTCTGTACTGAAGCGGCTGCACCCCCCGCGTAATGCATGTGGCCATGACCTCGATCATGGTCAGTCCGAAATGAGCGAACAACCTTATCCGGCTCATCAGGTAAAGGACGTCCCTGTTAGTTTCCCTCTGAGGGCTCCATGGACGCTAGCTCATGCGTTTCTTCAAGGGAGCATTATTGAACTCAGGGAGGCCAATCCGTATAGGGTCCGGCAGGGGGACGTCTTCTATATAGAACCATTCCGAAGGCCGGTCCTCGGACGCCTTCTTTGGGGTTCCGGATAGATATCCGGTCCCAGCGATGCGCCATAGTTCGGCTCCGCCCACTTGATAAATCGACCCCTCCTGAGAGCGGGGCACAAGGCAGAACAACTTCTTCCATAGCGCGAAATGGGCCTCGATGCCCAAAAACAGCTCGCAAAGGGCCACGAAGCCCTCAATAGGCAGTATGGAGGCAGGTGTGAGGTTGTGTAGCTGGAGGCCATAGAACTCCAGAAGCCCTCAGAGAAATGGATGCATCGGAAATCTGAGTCCTCTTATTAAATAACGGACAAGGCATACCCGCTCTCCTTTGGAGGGATTGGGGACGCTCTCCGCCTGCTCTTCGCCATTATAGGTGGCAAGCCCGGCTCGAACTGGGACCATGTATGCTGGGGAGAGGAGCCCCTTGGTTTGGAGCGCCACTAGCTCGCTATGCGGAACGGAACACTTCTCCCAATCTCCGGGCCAAGGGACGGAAGAGCGAGAGGAGGAGCTGCGTTAACCGGCCATGATAGAATGGATCTCTGTCGAATGCACTCTGATGAATGCTCGCGGAGGGAAGATGGTGCAATTCGGATCTAAATCCCCGTCTCTTTTATAGGCGGCCCATTTGCGCAGCTAAGGGGGTAAATGAAAAAAGAACCCATGTCTTTTCGCATTCTTTTGACACGTGGAAGATGGCCATTATTGGGCGCGGAAGCCAAGGAGCACAACATTCATCAGAAGCCGGACACTATTCGACAGATATATGGGATTTGGAGAAGAACCCGCCTTGCAATGCCGAAGACAAACTTGTGCGCCGGACTCATCGTCATTGAAGCCTGGTTAGGGGGCTACTGAGGGAGTCCCGGATTAGGGGGTGTCCGGATGGCCGGACTATGACCTTTGTCCGGACTCCCGGACTATGAGGGTACGAAGTCTACAATTTTTCTTATCACAAAACTATCTGTTACCACTTATTTCAGTACTTGTAGAGAATACCTTGCTGAAAACCGCTTATCATTTCCTTCTGCTCCTCGTTGGGTTCGACACTCTGACTTATCAAAAGGACTACGATAGATCCCCTATACTTGTGGGTCATCATCTCGCGAGCCATTCGTCCCAGATACTGTGCTTGAAGGCCGCTAGGGCTTCGGCATCCGGACAATCAACAATTTGATTCTTCTTTGTGAGAAATCTGTTCCAAAGCTTACAGACTGACTCTTCGGGTTGTTGTATTATGTGACTTAAATTGTCTGCATCCGGAGGTCAGACATAGGTCCCTTGAAAATTGGCCCTCAAAGCATCCTCAAGTTCCTCCAAACTTCCAATTGAGTTTTCGGGGAGGCTTTTCAACCAATGCCGAGCTGGTCCTTTCAACTTGAGGGGCAGGTATTTAATGGCGTGGAGGTCATCTCCACGAGCCATGTGGATACGAAGGATAAAATCCTCAATCCAGACCCTATGGTCTGTCATTCCGTCGTATGCCTCTATATTCACGGGTTTGAATCCCTGTGGAAATTCGTGATCCAGCACCTCGTCGGTGAAGCACAGGGGTGTTGGGGAACATAGTAATTTCAAAAAAAAATATCCTACGCACACGCAAGATCATGGTGATGGTATGGCAACGAGAGGGGAGAGTGATGTCCACGTACCCTCGTAGACCGCAAACGGAAGCGTTAACACAACGCGGTTGATGTAGTCGTACGTCTTCACGATCCGACCGATCCAAGCACCGAACGTACGGTACCTCCGAGTTCAGCACACGTTCAGCTCGATGACGATCCCCGGGCTCCGATCCAGCAAAGCTTCGGGGATGAGTTCCGTCAGCACGACGGCGTGGTGACGATGATGATGTTCTACCGGCGCAGGGCTTCGCCTAAACTCCGCGATGATATGACCGAGGTGGAATATGGTGGAGGGGGCACCGCACACGGCTAAGGAACGATCCGTAGATCAACTTGTGTGTCTATGGGGTGCCCCCCTGCCCCCGTATATAAAGGAGGGAGGGGGAGGTGCGGCCGGCCCCTTTGGGGTGCGCCTGGAGGAGTCCTACTCCCACCGGGAGTAGGACTCCCCCCTCTTGCCTTGGTGGAGAAGGAAAGGGGGGAGGGGAAAGAGGAGAGGGGGCGCCGCCCCCCCCTTCCTTGTCCTATTCGGACTAGTGGGGGGAGGGGGCGCGCGGCCTGCCCTGGCCGGCCCTCCTCTTCTCCCTCGTGGCCCACTAAGGCCCATTAACCCCCGGGAGGGTTCCGGTAACCCCCAGGTGTTCCGGTAAAATCCCGATTTCACCCGGAACCTTTCCGATGTCCAAACATAGGCTTCCAATATATCAATCTTTATGTCTCGACCATTTTGAGACTCCTCGTCATGTCCATGATCACATCCGGGACTCTGAACAAACTTCGGTACATCAAAACTTATAAACTCATAATAAAACTGTCATCGTAACGTTAAGCGTGCGGACCCTACGGGTTCGAGAACTATGTAGACATGACCTAGAACTATTCTCGGTCAATAACCAATAGCGGAACCGGGATGCCCATATTGGTTCCTACATATTCTACGAAGATCTTTATCGGTCAAACCGCATAACAACATACGTTGTTCCCTTTGTCATCGGTATGTTACTTGCCCGAGATTTGATCGTCGGTATCCAATACCTAGTTCAATCTCGTTACCGGCAAGTCTCTTTACTCGTTCCGTAATGCATCATCCCATAACCAACTCATTTGGTTACATTGCTTGAAGGCTTATAATGATGTGCATTACCGAGAGGGCCCAGAGATACCTCTCCGACAATCGGAGTGACAAAACCTAATCTCGAAATACGCCAACTCAACATGTACCTTCGGAGACACCTGTAGTACTCCTTTATAATCACCCAGTTACGTTGTGACGTTTGGTAGTACCCAAAGTGTTCCTACGGTAAACGGGAGTTGCATAATCTCATAGTTACAGGAACATGTATAAGTCATGAAGATAGCAATAGCAATATACTAAACGATCAAGTGCTAGGCTAACGGAATGGGTCATGTCAATCACATCATTCTCCTAATGATGTGATCCCATTAATGTCACATCCTAGCTAGTCCATGCATTAGTGTGTGCATCATGTTTAAATATCATTTGAATTTGAAATGGGGAAGGATAGAAAACCCCCAGAACCCCTTTTAATCCAACTAGGGTTTACTAAAAATTATTTCAATGAACCTGAAATGCCCTTCAAAATGCTCATCACCTTTGCTTTGGTTCAGAGCCTCTGCCAAAAGTGGTGCACCATTTTCTAGGTCATCCTAAGGTCTTTGGATTAATTCATAAGTATTTGAATTTGAGCAGTTCAAATTATATAAAATATTGCAAATGCCCAAATATTCCCAAACAGAAATGTTTCATGTTGGAAATAATCCAACTATGGACCAGGAACAGTTTGGTGAATTTTGGAACTTTCTAGGTATTTTTAAAAATTAAACAAAGTTGCAGAGAAATAGAAAAAGAAAAACAAAATAGAAAACTTACCTGGCGCCTACTGACCGGCCCACCTACCGGCCCAGCCCAGCACCGCGCCAGCGAGCTGCTTGCCGGCCAGGCAAGCAGGCAAGGTGCTCGACGGCGAGCACCGCATGGGTGCCACGCACCTGCTCGCCGCCTCGCCGCTCCACTCGCCCGGCTAACGCCGTGGAACGACCCCTCTCTCTCCCCCGAACCCCCCAGACGCCCCCTCTCCTCTCCAGCTCCTCCCCCTCGCGCTCCCCAGCCATGGCCGACGCCACCGCCGCCGTGCCTACGCCGTAGACGCACTCTCCGTCAACCCCACGCCGCGCCACCGTGTCCACGAGCTCCGCCGCCGTCCACTTCGTCGAGCTAACCGAGCCCCACGTGCTCGTGAGGCCCGAGTCCACTGCACCGACCTCACCCGAGTTCGCCGTCGCCGGAGATCCCCTTCAACGCCGTCGCCGCATCAACTCGTCCCCGACCCCGCCGGTGGCCTCTACGGGTGCTCTGTGAGCCTAGCTACCCCTCCTACTCTTCCTCTCTCGCCCCCGAGCCGTGTAGCCACCACACGAAGATCACCCGCACGCACCGCCGTGGATCTCGTCGCCGACGTGCTCCCGGCCATCCTCCGGCCACCACTTGGTGTCCATCGTGCTCACCACGTCACGTAGCCCCTAACCAACTACTCCCCACACCTCACCGACCCCTCTAGCCTCAAGTTCGCCTTCGGCCGAACTCCAGCGGCCGCCTAGGTCGTCGCCGGCGCCGATTCCGGCCGCCCCGACCCCAACCGACTCCACCAGAAGTTGCGGCATGTTCCCAACTACCCATAGCCACCCTCTGCGGCTCGTTTGGTTGCCGAAACGGCCAAACTCACTTCCGCCGCCGCGTTGGGCTTGCCGGCGGCTAGACACCGGTGCAGCCGACATTGACTTCGACCACGGTGGGCCCTGGTTGACTCTGATGAGTCAATGACAGGTGGGGCCCAGCCCTGTTAACTAAATAGGTTTAGTTTAATTAAACTTTAGCTAAACTAATTACCCTGACACCCTGGACCCACAGTCAGGTTTGACCTGGACGTCTCCGTTGACCCTGACATCATTCTGACGCATGGCTGACGCAATAAATTAATTTCTGGATTTATTCTAATATAGGAAATTCCATAATATAGTTTAAACTTCAAAAATTCATAACTTTTAATCTGTAACTCCAAATCAAACAAGTTATATATGAAAAATGATCAGAAAAATCCAATCTATCCATCTGTACTGTTTTCATGCATGTTTAAACAAGTTAACTTGCTGTTTAGTTCAAAACATGAATAAGCACTATTTAAGATCACAAATGTGTTTGGAATTTGAATCTTTGGTTCAAATTGGCTCAAACCCATCTGGTCTTAGTTGCATTAGCCCAACACACTCATGTTGTCATGTTTCATGCATGCATCATATTGTCGCACATTGTTTGGTGATGGTTGTGTATCGGTGTTCTTGCGACAGGTTCTGCCTCCGAGGAGTACCGTGATTACCCTAGCGAAGAACCGTATCCGTGCATCGATCCATCAGGCAAGCAACCAACCATTTGATCATATCGATACAATCCCATGTTCGCACTCTTGCTCTCTTTTACTGCATTAAGACAACGCGTCTCAAACTGCTGTGTGCTACGGTAGTTGAACCCATTTCCTCTGCATGACCTGTCATTGCCACAGTAACTAGATGAAACCCACTAGCATGTGTAGGAGTTGACTGAGCCATATGTATGTGTTGTTCCTACCTTGCTATGCCTGCTATGCTTAGAGTCGTGTCAGGTCTGGTTCATCTGGGTGATGGGCTAGAGTGAAATGATCATGCCGGTATTGAGAGTGATGTGGTGAACACGATTTGGTAAAGGTATCGATGAGAGGCCATGTAGGAGTACATGGTGGGTTGTTTCATTGAAGCCGACCTTAAGCACTGAGATCTGTATGTGTGATTTAAGATACAGCTACTACCATGCATTGGGCCCTGAAATATGACCCCGCTCGACTTCTTATTCACCCTAGTCCTCTGTCCAGGAGTTGCAAGTAGTTTCTGGTGTTTGTAGCCTACTGGAGGTCGTGGACAGCGCTGACCGTAGGGGTGGGCTGTGATGCGGTAGGTACGTGGCCGGGAATACCGGACACCCGTTAGGTGTCACGGAACCCTGTACACATCGTTCGGGGCCGTATGGGAAACCTCGGCCGGACTCCCTGCGGATGGAACCTGGATAGGCGATAAACCTGGACTAGAGACTTAGGTGTTTAGGTAGGTCATGGTCTACACCCACGTCGGCTTTCGCTTGAAGTCTGCCGAGCACATGTCATGTGCAGACGCTAAGTGGTGGAAACATGTATGAAGAAGTACACCCCTGCAGGGTTAACATGATCTATTCGAATAGCCGCGTCCGCGGTAAAGGACTACTTGGTTGCCTATACAGTTCATAGACAAGTGAATGGATACTACTAAAAATCTCAAGATAAGCGTGAGTGCCGAGGATGGCTCTTCCGTATGATGACGGAGGTGGATCCTCGGTGGTGTATTGAAGTGGTGAGTAGTGGACTCGTGTGCGCAAAACCATTTCAAGTTGGAGTCTCGTAGGATAGTTTAGCCAAGAGTCAAAGCTGGCTTGCTGCAATAACTCCACCAACCCTTCTTGATAATGTGCATGTATGTAGGATCTGACGTAAGTCTTGCTGGGTACCTTTGTACTCATGTTGCTATAATTTACATTTTACAGAAGGCGCTGCAACCCCTTCTGATGGGTTCTTCGTAGACGTTGACATCGACGAGTAGACTAAGGCCCAGGTGGTAATCCTAAGCTTGTGAAGGTCCACGTAGTATAGCTAGGCTTTCCAAGCCTCTTTTATTTTATTAGTTGTCTGTACTCAGACAAGTTACTTCCGCTGCTGGTTTGTATTACTGTATGACTTGAATGTGGGTCATGTGACCCGTACTTGTATGTATGTTATGTATGGCTCTCTGAGCTTTTAAATAAAGTACTTGTGTCGTAGAGTCATGTTGTGATGCCTTGTTGTATTTGCACATATCGAGCATATTGTATGTATGATTGAAATGCTTGGTATGTGTGGGATCTGACTATCTAGTTGTTTATCTTTAGTAGCCTCTCTTACCGGGAAATGTCTCCTAGTGTTTCCATTGAGCCATGGTAGCTTGCTACTGCTCCGGAACACTTAGGCTGGCCAGCATGTGTCCTTCTTCGTTCCTGTGTCTGTCCCTTCGGGGAAATGTCACGCATTGAGTACCGGAGCCCTGTTAGCCTGCTACAGCCCGGTTTACCGGAGTCCTGCTAGCCCAGTGCTACAGTGTCAGGACCCCGACTCGATGTCACATCGATCTAGCTGGTAACACCTCATATCACTTTGCGGCCTCACGCACGGTATCCCCACGGGTGTCGTCTTACCTTTTCCCGGGACCGTTTGCGCCTTTTGGCTCATGTATATGATAGTGTCGCTAGCATCCATATGATAAAGAGCCCGGGCTGACATGACTAGTCGTAAACCCAAAGTGGCACAGACTTACAGGGACAGGCATCCATGACCCAGCTTCGAACGTGTCGGTCATCAGCAAGTGGGTCCGGGCTGTAGCACTGGGCTAGCAGGACTCCGGTAAACCGGGCTGTAGCGGGCTAACAGGACTCCGGTACTCAAAGCGTGACATTTCCCCGAAGGGACAGACACAGGAACGAAGAAGGACACATGCCGGCCAGCCTAAGTGTTCCAGAGCAGTAGCAAGCTACCATGGCTCAGCGGCAACACTAGGAGACATTTCCCGGTAAGAGAGCTACTAAAGATAAACAACTAGATAGTCAGATCCCACACATACCAAGCATTTCAATCATACACACAATATGCTCGATATGTGCAAATACAACGAAGCATCACAACATGACTCTATGACACAAGTACTTTATTTAAGGCTCAGTGAGCCATACATAACACACACAAAGGTACGGGTCTCACGACCCCACATACAAGTCATACAGTCATACAAACCAGCAGCGGAAGTAACTTGTCTGAGTACAGACAACTAGTAAAATAAAAGAGGCTTGGAAAGCCTAGCTATACTACGTGGTCCTTCACAAGCTCAGGGTCACCACCTGGGTCTTTAGCCTACTCGTTGATGTCAACGTCTACATAGAACCCATCAGAAGGGGTTGCAGCGTCTTCTGTAAAAATGTAGATTATAGCAACATGAGTACAAAGGTACTCAGCAAGACTTACATCAGATCCTACATACATGCATAGTATCAAGAAGGGTTGGTGGAGTTATTGCAGCAAGCCAGCTTTGACTCTTGGCTAGGCTATCCTACGATACTCCAACTGAAATGGTTTTGCGCACACGAGTCCACTACTCACCACTTCAATACACTACCGAGGATCCGCCTCCGTCTTCCTATGGAAGAGCCATCCTCGGCACTCACACTTATCTTGAGGCTTTTAGTAGTTTCCATTTACTTGTCTATGAACTGTATAGGCAACCAAGTAGTCCTTTACCGCGGACGCGGCTATTCGAATAGATCATGTTAACCCTGCAGGGGGTACTTCTTCATACACGCTCTCACCACTTACCGTCGTTTACACGACATGTACTCGGCAACCTTCAAGCGGAAGCCCAACGTGGGTGTCG
Source organism: Triticum dicoccoides (assembly GCF_002162155.2). Classification (NCBI taxonomy): domain Eukaryota; kingdom Viridiplantae; phylum Streptophyta; class Magnoliopsida; order Poales; family Poaceae; genus Triticum; species Triticum dicoccoides. The sequence continues at coordinate 75,486,091 of NC_041387.1, forward strand.
GCCACGACCTACCTAATCACCTAAGCCTCCAGTCCAGGTTTATCGCCTATTCAGGTTCCATCCGCAGGGAGTCCGGCCGAGGTTTCCCATACGGCCCCGAACGATGTGAACAGGGTTCCCGAGATACCTAACGGGTATTCGGTACACCGTGCCACGTACCTACCGCATCACAGCCCACCCCTACGGTCAGCGCTGTCCACGGCCTCCAGTAGGCTACAAACACCAGAAACTACTTGCAACTCCTGGACGGAGAACTAGGGTGAATAAGAAGCCGAGAGGGTCCATTGGTTTCGGGCCCAATGCATGGTAGTAGCTGATTCTTAAATCACATATACAGATCTCAGTGCTTAAGGTCGGCTTCAATGAAACAACCCACCATGTACTCCTACATGGCCTCTCATCGATACCTTTACCAAATCGTGTTCACCACACCACTCTCATTACCGACATAAACATTTCACTCTAGCCCATCACCCAGATGAACCAGACCTGACACGACTCTAAGCATAGCAGGCATAGCAAGGTAGGAACAACACATACATATGGCTCAATCAACTCCTACACATGCTAGTGGGTTTCATCTAGTTACTGTGGCAATGACAGGTCATGCAGAGGAAATGGGTTCAACTATCGTAGCACACAGCAGTTTGAAACGCGTTGTCTTAATGCAGTAAAGGAGAGCAGGAGCGAGAACATGGGATTGTATCGATATGATCAAATGGTTGGTTGCTTACCTGATGGTTCGATGCACTGATATGGTTCTTCGTTAGGGTAATCACGGTACTCCTCGGGGACAGAACCTGTCGCAAAGGACATCGATACACAAGCATCACCAAACAATGTGCAACAATATGATGCATGCATGAAACATGGCAATATGAGTGTGTTGGGCTAATGCAACTAGAACCAGAAGGGTTTGAACAAATTTGAATCAAAGATTCAAATTTCAAATTCAAACATGGCCTTTTAAAAGTGCTTTTCCTTGTTCTGCTTAAAACATCAATTTAACTTGTTTGATCATGCATGAAAATAGTACAGATGGGTAGATTGGATTTTTCTGATCATTTTTCATATATAATTTGTCCAATTTGGAGTTACAGAATAAAAGTTATGAATTTTTGAAGTTTAAATAATATTCTGGAATTTCCTGATTTAAATTAAATCCAGAAATATAATTATTGCGCCAGCATGACGTCAGCATGACGTCAGTGGTCAACTGCGGCTGGCTGAGGTCAAACCTGACGTGTGGGGCCCACACGTCAGTGACAGGGGGGGGGTTAAACAGGATTAAATTAATCCTAATTAGGGATTAGTGGCGCTGGGGCCCACTGTCAGTGTCAGGGGGGGTTGACTAACAGTAGTTTAGTGCTAATCTAACCACCTGGCCGACAGGGCCCACGCGTCAGTGACCCTGGGAGGTCAAACCCCAGGTCGGACAAGTCAAACCCCACCGGCGACTTGACGCCGGCGAGGTCCGGGACGGCGGCGAAAGTGCTTTTTGCCATTCCGGCAACCAAATGGACGGCGGAAGGCATCTACGTGTTGCTGAGGTTGAGCCGCGACTATTGGTGGTGGTGGTTGGGCTCGGGGTGGCCGGAGTTGACGGCGGCGAGCTCGGCTGCGGCGGCCGGAGTTCGGGTGCGGTCGGAATCGGCGTTGCAGGGCGTTAGAAGAGGTGTTGGTGCGTGCTACGTGCTCCTGGTGAGGTGTGGAGCACGACGGTGTGCTCGGTTGGGCGCTACGGCGACCGTGGCCACGACGGCGACATCGCCGGCGGCGTGGAGCTCTCGGCCAAGGTGGGGCTAGGGCCTAGAGGTCGAAAGAGACCAGGGGAGAAGGGGGAAACGATCCGGGGGCTCACCGCGGTTGCAGTGGGCGTCGAAGCGGGCTCGGGGACGCGCCGGAGACGACGAATTCGACGGCAATGATGATCGGAGCCCGAAGAGGGGAACGGCGACGTGGCGGCGATGCAGGGCTTCCGGGGAGCTGTGGAGCGGTGGGGAGGAAGAGGGGGTCGTGGCGGAGCTTCTGAGCTAGTCGGGGGAGCGAGGGGTGGCCGGAGACGGCTGCTGTGGCGAACGGCGACGACGGTGGTGTTCGGCCGTGTGAGAGAGAGAGCGAGGGAGAGGAGAGGAGAGCCGGGGGAGAGTGAGAGAGAGCAGGGGGAGAGGCGTGGCGTCGTCCAGGGCATCGAGCGAGGAGGGGAGGGCAGGCAAGCAGGCGAGCAGGTGGCGTGGCGCGGTGGCGCGCGCGCGCGCCGGCCACACTCCCCTCCCTCTGTCGGGACGAAGACGACAGAGGAGGGAGGTGGGCTGGGCCGGCTGCCGGCTGGGCCAGCCAGCTGGCTGGGCCGCACAGTGGAGGAGCCCAGGTAAGCTCCTCCTGTTATATATTTTCTATTTTTTAATTTCTGACATTTGTTTTGATTTAAATAATATATTAAATCATTTATTTAACTTATGCCAATTTTTGCAGGAGCTATTTATATTATTCCAGAGCTCTTTTATAATTGGCATAATATTTGGGCATATATTAATATATATAATTAATATATTTCCAATGCAAATATTTATGCATTAATTCCAAATGCCCAAAATAAATGTCCATGAGCCACTAAAAATATTGGTTTGATTATTATCTCTGTCCAATATTTTCAGAGAGCAACATGAGCATTTTCTTGGACCCTTTTGGAGAAATTTTTATTTGGGTCATTTTCAAAATGGTTCTGAGGGTTTCACAGATCCCCATTTCAAGTTTCTGATGAAAGAGTAAACATGATGCAACACTCTAATGCATGACTAGCTAGGGTGTGACAACTCACCCCCACTCAAAAGAATCTCGTCCCGAGATTTGGGTTCCTCCGGGAAGAAGGCGGGATACTCGAGTCGAAGACGATCCTCCCTTTCCCAGGTTGCTTCATCCTCAGAATGGTGCGACCATTGAACTTTGAGAAATTTGATATTATGACGCCGGGTGGTACGTTCGGCTTGATCGAGGATACGAATGGGGTACTCTCGATATGTAAGATCATCTTGAAGATCAAGCGTTTCGTGGTCCACTTCACGGATAGGATCCGAGAAGCAACGCCTGAGTTGAGAAACGTGGAAGACATCGTGAACTCTGGAGAGGTGCGGAGGTAGTTCCAACTGGTAGGCAACTTCTCCTTGTTTGGCAAGGATGCGAAAAGGTCCAATGTAACGAGGAGCCAATTTGCCTTTGATACCGAAACGATGGGTTCCCTTCAGAGGGGTGACCCGAAGATAAGCCTTCTCGTCAACCTCGAAAGTCATAGCCTTATGTTTTCGGTCATATTGACTCTTTTGACGAGATTGGGCTGTTTTCAACTTTTCACGAACGATACGAACTTGCTCTTCTGCTTCCTGAATCATATCCGGGCCAAAGAATTGTCTTTCCCCGGTCTCTGACCAGTTAAGGGGTGTTCGACACCGTCGTCCATAGAGAACTTCAAAAGGGGCTTTACCCAAGCTAGATTGATAGCTGTTGTTGTAAGCGAATTCGGCAAATGGGAGGCACTTCTCCCAGTCCATTCCGAACGAGATAACGGAGGCTCGAAGCATGTCTTCTAGAATTTGGTTGACGCGTTCCACTTGACCGCTCGACTGAGGGTGGAAAGCGGTGCTAAAGGAGAGACGGGTTCCCATAGCATTTTGGAAACTTTCCCAAAATCGAGAGGTGAAAAGACTTCCTCGATCCGAGATAATTTCCAAAGGAACACCATGGAGGGACACTATTCGGGAGATGTATAAGTCTGCCAGTTGACTAGCGGTTATACTCTCTCGAACAGGTAGGAAATGGGCTACTTCGGAAAGACGATCGACCACGACGAAAATAGCATTATTCCCTCTCTTGGTCCTGGGAAAACCGGTAATGAAATCCATACCAATTTTATCCCATTTCCATTCAGGAATAGCTAAGGGTTGAAGGGTGCCAGCAGGCCGTTGATGCTCTGCTTTTACACGACGACAGGCGTCGCAAGTTGCAATATACTGAGCAATTTCTCTCTTCATCCTAGTCCACCAGAACCTCTGGCGTAGGTCCTGATACATTTTAGTACTACCGGGATGAATGGTGAGAGGAGATTCATGAGCTTCCTTAAAGATCAATCGCCTCAGGTTTCGCACTTTGGGAACCACTAGTCGATTCCCGAAGTATACGACCCCTTGATCATTAATGGAGAAGCAATTCACAATTCCTTTCTGGATGTTTCTCTTGATGCGGGAGATTCCCGGATCTACTTTCTGTGCTTTGATAATTTGATCCGTAAGGGTAGGTTTTGCCACCAAGGTGGAGATAAAACCTTGAGGAACAATGTGAAGGTTAAGCTTCCGAAATTCCTCATGGAGAAGCGGTTGACTTTGTTGTAACATCAGATTGTTGCAATAAGATTTATGACTTAGCGCATCAGCCATGACATTGGCTTTCCCTGGGGTGTAGGTTATTCCTAAGTCGAAGTCGGTGATCAATTCAATCCAACGTCTCTGCCTGAGATTCAAATCCGGTTGGGTGAAAATATACTTCAGAGTTTGGTGATCAGTGAATATTTCGCAACGATTACCGAGGAGGTAATGTCGCCAGGTCTTAAGTGCATAGACTACGGCTGCAAGCTCTAGATCATGAGTAGGATAATTCTCCTCATGTGGGTGCAATTGCCGTGAAGCGTAGGCAATTACGTGTCGATCTTGCATGAGAATGCAACCTAGTCCTTGTCGCGAGGCGTCGCAGTAGATAACAAAGTCCTTGGAGAAGTCTGGCGGTACCAGTACGGGAGCAGAAGTCAGGCGTCTTTTCAGTTCCTGAAAGCTGTGCTCACATTGTGGAGTCCATTCGAACTTCTTATCTTTCTTGAGGAGTTCGGTTAGAGGTTTGGCAACTTTGGAGAAGTTCTCGACAAAGCGACGACAATAGCTCGCTAAGCCTAGAAAACTCCGAACTTGCTTGACCGATTCAGGTGGAGTCCAGTTAAGGACGGCTTGAACTCGCTCAGGGTTAACAGCAATACCTTTACCAGATATTACATGACCCAAATAGGTCACTTCTGATAACCAGAATTCACATTTAGAAAATTTGGCATAAAGGCGATGCTCTCGAAGTTTCTGCAACACTAGCCTTAGATGTTCGGCATGTTCTTCCTCGTTCTTGGAGTAGATGAGTATATCATCGAGGTAAACCACGACGAATTTATCCAAATACTCCATGAAGATTGAGTTCATTAACCGAGAAAAGGTGGCTGGAGCGTTGGTTAAACCGAAGGACATGACGGTGTACTCGTATTGGCCATAACGAGTAACAAAAGCCGTCTTAGGAATGTCCCCGTTTCTGATTTTGATTTGATGGTAGCCCAACCTCAAATCCATCTTGGAGAAGACTGAGGATCCAGCGAGCTGATCATACAGGTCGTTGATCCTGGGAAGCGGATATTTGTTCTTGATTGTGACCAAATTGACAGGTCGGTAATCTACAACCATCCGGTCCGTACCATCCTTCTTCTTGACGAATAGGACGGGGCAAGCCCACGGAGATGAGCTAGGTCGGATGAAACCCTTTTTCAAGGACTCATCGAGTTGTTTCTTAAGCTCGGCTAGTTCTAAGGGTGCCATCTTATAAGGTCTTCTAGCAATCGGAACGGTTCCTGGAATGAGGTCTATTACGAACTCAACATCCCTGTCAGGTGGAACACCTGGCAATTCCTCTGGAAAGACATCCGGGAAGTCACGGACTACCGGAACGTCCTCAAGGTCTGGCAAAGGGCTGGCGTTAAGAGAATATAATTGTCGCTTGGCTATTCGGGTCAAGACATTGACTATCTTCCCCGAAGGATGGGTGAGTTGAACAGTCCTAGAGAAGCAATCAATTTGGGCATGATGAGCTGACATCCAGTCCATACCCAGAATGATATTAATATCTGAAGATTTAAGGGCTATCAAAGATGCGAGGAAAACAAGTCTGTCGACTTGGATTTCGTTTCCATGGCTTACTCTAGAAGTTTGCCATTTGGATCCCGGAGTTTGGATTACCATAGAGGTTGGCATATCACCGAATGCGATGTTATGCAAGCGAGCATAATTTTCAGATATAAAAGAATGAGAGGCTCCTGTATCGAAAAGAACAGATGCCGGGTGGCAATTAACAAGAAGCGTACCCAGAACGACGTTGGGATCCTCTTGAGCTTCTTCGGCAGAGATACAGTTGACATGGCCACGTGAAGCGGTGACCGGTTTAGCATGAAACACTTTCCCTGTCGGCTTGCCACGGCCAACAGCTTTAGCAGATTGATTGGGGTTGGTCTGGGGGCATTCACGCATATAGTGACCAGATTCCCCACACTTGAAACAAGTCACGGAACTGGTACATGGAGGAGCATTATTGGTTGGACCTCCATAGGGCTTGGCCGGTGCAGACTGTTGAACGGGGCGAGGCGCCTGGAAAGATGGCCTCGGTGTGAACCTGGGTGGCAGGGCGGTGTTGGGTACCCACACGCGGCGCTTCTGAGGACCAGCACCGGATGAGGAACCCATATCACGTCCATGCTTGCGTGTTGCGTCATAGTCAGTCTGACCAGTTTCAGCACTGATGGCTTTGTTGACAAGTTTCGAAAAAGATGTGCACTCATGCAGACAGAGGTCGCGGCGAAGCTCAGGACTAAGGCCCTTACGGAACCTTGCTTGCTTCTTGGCGTCAGTAGACACTTCCTCAGCTGCATATCGTGCGAGATTACCAAACTCCCTGCTATAGGCATCCACAGAAAGTCGGCCTTGGGTGAAACTGCAAAATTCTTCACGTTTACGGTCCATGAGACCCTCCGGAATGTGATGTTCACGGAAAGCCTCGCTGAACTCAGCCCAAGTAGTGACATGGCCCGCTGGGCGCATAGCTCCACAATTCTCCCACCATAGACTGGCGGGGCCTTCAAGATGATATGCAGCAAAGGTGACCTTGTCAACCTCAGCTACTAGCGCGGAACGCAGCTTGTGAGAGATACTGCGAAGCCAATCATCAGCGTCGAGAGGCTCGACGGAGTGGTGGAACGTGGGTGGATGCAATTTGATAAAATCACTGAGTGACACCACGTTAGCCCTCTGATGGTGTGCTGTATTCTGTTCAATACGCTCCAACAAACGGTTTGCCTCCCGCTTGTTTCTCTCAGCTTCCATCATAACCTCGGCTAGTGAAGGAGGATGAGGCAGATTTTCATTCCTGGCTTCACTGCCTTCGGCCTGCTCTTGAGAAGCAGGGTTAGCGCGCGTGTTGACCATCCTAGGTAAACAAGACAATGATTTAGTCAGGATGATAAAATTCCGACATAGGATAAAAATGCAAGGAATGACTCGAAATGCAAGATGATCATCCGTATGACATGGTAGATACAGAAACTGCTTCTTTATTCCATCGTCATACACACCATACAGGGTTTAGTACAAGACCAAACAAAGTACTATTACGGTGAAAAGAGGATTACATCTCATCGGAGACATTCCAAGCTCCTATACATTATTTTTCTACATCTCTGGAAAGAGTACAACTAGGTCATATCCCACGAGTCACGCAGGACGATAGACGACACAGCTAGTGCAAACTAGTGATACTACCACTAACTCAGACCGATCCGTAGTAGTCCTCGTAAAAGTCACCTCCATAGCCTGGAAGTTCAACATGATCATCCGGAAACAGACGGTCTCGCGGAGCTTGTGGACCATAGGGGCTAGGATGAGGTCGTGGGCCGACAAACGGTGGCCTGCGGGGACCGCGAGGTGGGGTGATGCCTCCTACATCACGCCAAACCATCACGTCTGGCAGAGCAGATCTCACAGGATAGAGATCGCGCATATCTGAACATCCAGCTTGCACCGCCGGTGCGAACCAAGTCAAAGTAGCCCAGTGATCAGCACGGGTATTGAAGGGCTCTAACCTTAAGGCCCGATTTTCACGGTCCTTATCCTCGAGCATCTCAGCAGTGGTGCGAGTCCGTGAATCCTCCTGAGTGGGGTCAGCATAAATAGCCTGGAGATACCCTTGTGCTCCCGGAAGTGATCCTGGCATATACCGGAAGTCAGAGTCCCGAAATAAACCAGATCTGACTCGCATAATGGTCATCATAGAGTAGGCGGCGTCCTGCACAGCCATCTCAATAGTAACCCCGAGTCCATAGGAGCAGTGAAGAGACTCGGTGGATCCAGGATAAGATGGAAATATCCTGACAGTGCAGAGATACTGGCTTTGATTAAAATCTCGGAATTGCTCTTCGACCGTGTACTCGGGATACCAGCGATATCCAGCCTCAGTCATTACCCTGACCAACTTAGCAGTATGGCCGGGTACATCTAGGCATCGAGTCAGGCGAACCACTTGATTGAGGTCGCGAGTGGCCATCTGAAAGCACAATCATAATGCAAAGGCATTAGAATTTCTAGCAAAATTTCGGCAGCATAACAGCTGTAAATGCTCAAAAAGGATTTTGAGACATTTGACAAAGGATTTCGTACACACTCAACATCATCATATCAAAGTTCTGAAACCATTCTGGCAACATAATGTGGTAGTAGATCTGAACTAGGCTTGTAACCAGCAAACTTATAAGGTACTACTGATTAGTAACTCGTGATCCTGATAGAGAGAACAGATCCTAATTCCTTAACCCCCGGTAGAAGAATGGACTGACTCAGATCAGAAGTCATAAGGTATAAGGAGTAAAAAGAGCCTTACGTTCCATCCCACAAACAATTCCCCTACATATAACTAAAGAATTTCTAGACTCAACATCGACCAGTTTGGCTTGGAGAACCTACAGGCAGTCCGGCTCTGATGCCAACGCTGTCAGGACCCCGACTCGATGTCACATCGATCTAGCTGGTAACACCTCATATCACTTTGCGGCCTCACGCACGGTATCCCCACGGGTGTCGTCTTACCTTTTCCCGGGACCGTTTGCGCCTTTTGGCTCACGTATATGATAGTGTCGCTAGCATCCATATGATAAAGAGCCCGGGCTGACATGACTAGTCGTAAACCCAAAGTGGCACAGACTTACAGGGACAGGCATTCATGACCCAGCTTCGAACGTGTCGGCCATCAGCAAGTGGGTCCGGGCTGTAGCACTGGGCTAGCAGGACTCCGGTAAACCGGGCTGTAGCGGGCTAACAGGACTCCGGTACTCAAAGCGTGACATTCCCCCGAAGGGACAGACACAGGAACGAAGAAGGACACATGCCGGCCAGCCTAAGTGTTCCAGAGCAGTAGCAAGCTACCATGGCTCAGCGGTAACACTAGGAGACATTTCCCGGTAAGAGAGGCTACCAAAGATAAACAACTAGATAGTCAGATCCCACACATACCAAGCATTTCAATCATACACACAATATGCTCGATATGTGCAAATACAACGAAGCATCACAACATGACTCTATGACACAAGTACCTTATTTAAGGCTCAGTGAGCCATACATAACATACACAAAGGTACGGGTCTCACGACCCCACATACAAGTCATACAGTCATACAAACCAGCAGCGGAAGTAACTTGTCTGAGTACAGACAACTAATAAAATAAAAGAGGCTTGGAAAGCCTAGCTATACTACGTGGTCCATCACAAGCTCAGGGTCACCACCTGGGTCTTTAGCCTACTCGTTGATGTCAACGTCTACATAGAACCCATCAGAAGGGGTTGCAGCGTCTTCTGTAAAAATGTAGATTATAGCAACATGAGTACAAAGGTACTCAGCAAGACTTACATCAGATCCTACATACATGCATAGTATCAAGAAGGGTTGGTGGAGTTATTGCAGCAAGCCAGCTTTGACTCTTGGCTAGACTATCCTATGAGACTCCAACTTGAAATGGTTTTGCGCACACGAGTCCACTACTCACCAATTCAATACACTACCGAGGATCCACCTCCGTCTTCCTACTGAAGAGCCATCCTCGGCACTCACACTTATCTTGAGGCTTTTAACAGTTTCCATTTACTTGTCTATGAACTGTATAGGCAACCAAGCAGTCCTTTACCGCGGACGCGGCTATTCGAATAGATCATGTTAACCCTGCAGGGGGTACTTCTTCATACACGCTCTCACCACTTACCGTCGTTTACACGACATGTACTCGGCAACCTTCAAGCGGAAGCCCAACGTGGGTGTCGGCCACGACCTACCTAATCACCTAAGCCTCCAGTCCAGGTTTATCGCCTATTCAGGTTCCATCCGCAGGGAGTCCGGCCGAGGTTTCCCATACGGCCCCGAACGATGTGAACAGGGTTCCCGAGATACCTAACGGGTATTCGGTACACCGTGCCACGTACCTACCGCATCACAGCCCACCCCTACGGTCAGCGCTGTCCACGGCCTCCAGTAGGCTACAAACACCAGAAACTACTTGCAACTCCTGGACGGAGAACTAGGGTGAATAAGAAGCCGAGAGGGTCCATTGGTTTCGGGCCCAATGCATGGTAGTAGCTGATTCTTAAATCACATATACAGATCTCAGTGCTTAAGGTCGGCTTCAATGAAACAACCCACCATGTACTCCTACATGGCCTCTCATCGATACCTTTACCAAATCGTGTTCACCACACCACTCTCATTACCGACATAAACATTTCACTCTAGCCCATCACCCAGATGAACCAGACCTGACACGACTCTAAGCATAGCAGGCATAGCAAGGTAGGAACAACACATACATATGGCTCAATCAACTCCTACACATGCTAGTGGGTTTCATCTAGTTACTGTGGCAATGACAGGTCATGCAGAGGAAATGGGTTCAACTATCGTAGCACACAGCAGTTTGAAACGCGTTGTCTTAATGCAGTAAAGGAGAGCAGGAGCGAGAACATGGGATTGTATCGATATGATCAAATGGTTGGTTGCTTACCTGATGGTTCGATGCACTGATATGGTTCTTCGTTAGGGTAATCACGGTACTCCTCGGGGACAGAACCTGTCGCAAAGGACATCGATACACAAGCATCACCAAAGAATGTGCAACAATATGATGCATGCATGAAACATGGCAATATGAGTGTGTTGGGCTAATGCAACTAGAACCAGAAGGGTTTGAACAAATTTGAATCAAAGATTCAAATTTCAAATTCAAACATGGCCTTTTAAAAGTGCTTTTCCTTGTTCTGCTTAAAACATCAATTTAACTTGTTTGATCATGCATGAAAATAGTACAGATGGGTAGATTGGATTTTTCTGATCATTTTTCATATATAATTTGTCCAATTTGGAGTTACAGAATAAAAGTTATGAATTTTTGAAGTTTAAATAATATTCTGGAATTTCCTGATTTAAATTAAATCCAGAAATATAATTATTGCACCAGCATGACGTCAGCATGACGTTAGTGGTCAACTGCGGCTGGCTGAGGTCAAACCTGACGTGTGGGGCCCACACGTCAGTGACAGGGGGGTTAAACAGGATTAAATTAATCCTAATTAGGGATTAGTGGCGCTGGGGCCCACTGTCAGTGTCAGGGGGGGTTGACTAACAGTAGTTTAGTGCTAATCTAACCACCTGGCCGACAGGGCCCACGCGTCAGTGACCCTGGGAGGTCAAACCCCAGGTCGGACAAGTCAAACCCCACCGGCGACTTGACGCCGGCGAGGTCCGGGACGGCGGCGAAAGTGCTTTTTGCCATTCCGGCAACCAAATGGACGGCGGAAGGCATCTACGTGTTGCTGAGGTTGAGCCGCGACTATTGGTGGTGGTGGTTGGGCTCGGGGTGGCCGGAGTTGACGGCGGCGAGCTCGGCTGCGGCGGCCGGAGTTCGGGTGCGGTCGGAATCGGCATTGCAGGGCGTTAGAAGAGGTGTTGGTGCGTGCTACGTGCTCCTGGTGAGGTGTGGAGCACGACGGTGTGCTCGGTTGGGCGCTACGGCGACCGTGGCCACGACGGCGACATCGCCGGCGGCGTGGAGCTCTCGGCCAAGGTGGGGCTAGGGCCTAGAGGTCGAAAGAGACCAGGGGAGAAGGGGGAAACGATCCGGGGGCTCACCGCGGTTGCAGTGGGCGTCGAAGCGGGCTCGGGGACGCGCCGGAGACGACGAATTCGACGGCGACGATGATCGGAGCCCGAAGAGGGGAACGGCGACGTGGCGGCGATGCAGGGCTTCCGGGGAGCTGTGGAGCGGTGGGGAGGAAGAGGGGGTCGTGGCGGAGCTTCTGAGCTAGTCGGGGGAGCGAGGGGTGGCCGGAGACGGCTGCTGTGGCGAACGGCGGCGAGTGTGGTGTTCGGCCGTGTGAGAGAGAGAGCGAGGGAGAGGAGAGGAGAGCCGGGGGAGAGTGAGAGAGAGCAGGGGGAGAGGCGTGGCATCGTCCAGGGCATCGAGCGAGGAGGGGAGGGCAGGCAAGCAGGCGAGCAGGTGGCGTGGCGCGGTGGCGCGCGCGCGCGCCGGCCACACTCCCCTCCCTCTGTCGGGACGAAGACGACAGAGGAGGGAGGTGGGCTGGGCCGGCTGCCGGCTGGGCCAGCCAGCTGGCTGGGCCGCACAGTGGAGGAGCCCAGGTAAGCTCCTCCTGTTATATATTTTCTGTTTTTTAATTTCTGACATTTGTTTTGATTTAAATAATATATTAAATCATTTATTTAACTTATGCCAATTTTTGCAGGAGCTATTTATATTATTCCAGAGCTCTTTTATAATTGGCATAATATTTGGGCATATATTAATATATATAATTAATATATTTCCAATGCAAATATTTATGCATTAATTCCAAATGCCCAAAATAAATGTCCATGAGCCACTAAAAATATTGGTTTGATTATTATCTCTGTCCAATATTTTCAGAGAGCAACATGAGCATTTTCTTGGACCCTTTTGGAGAAATTTTTATTTGGGTCATTTTCAAAATGGTTCTGAGGGTTTCACAGATCCCCATTTCAAGTTTCTGATGAAAGAGTAAACATGATGCAACACTCTAATGCATGACTAGCTAGGGTGTGACATACAGCCCGGACCCACTTGCTGATGACCGACACGTTCGATGTTGGGTCATGGATGCCTGTCCCTGTAAGTCTGTGCCACTTTGGGTTTACGACTAGTCATGTCAGCCCGGGCTCCTTATCATATGGATGCTAGCGACATCATCATATACGTGAGCCAAAAGGCTTAAACGGTCCCGGGCAAAGGTAAGGCGACACCCGTGGGAATACCGTGCGTGAGGCCGCAAAGTGATATGAGGTGTTACAGGCTAGATCGATGTGACATTGAGTCAGGGTCCTGACAGCGTTGGTATCAGAGCCGGACTGCCTGTAGGTTCTCCAAGCCAAACTGGTTGATGTTGAGTCTAGAAATGCTTTAGTTATATGTAGGGGAATTGATTGTGGGATGGTACGTAAGGCTCTTTTACTTCTTTATCTCATGGCATTCTGATCTGAGTCAGTCCATTCTTCTACCGGGGATTAAGGATTAGGATCTTCTCTCTCTATCAGGTTCACATGTTACGAATCAGTAGTACCTTATAGGTTTGATGACTACAAGCCTAGTTCAGTTCTACTACCTTGTTATGCTGATAAGTTGAACCCAGAACCTTGATATGACATTGTTGAGTGTCTATCCAATTTTTTTGATAAATGTCTCAAACCCTTTTTGAGCATTTACAGCCGTTATGCTGTCGAAATTTTGCTACAAATTCTAATGCCTTTGCATTATGGTTGTGCTTTCAGATGGCCACTCGCGACTAAAATCAAGTGGTTCGCCTGACCCGATGCATTGGTGTGACCGGTCATACGTCTATGTTAGTCCGAGTGATGATCGAGACGGGTTACCGTTGGTATCCCGAATTCACGGTCGAAGAGCAGTTTCGAGATTTTAACCAAAGCCAGTATCTTTGCACCGTCCGGATATTTCCCTCTTATCCTGGTTCTACCGAGGCTCTTCACTGTTCCTATGGGCTCGGTGTTACTATTGAGATGGCTGTGCAAGATGCGGCTTATTCTATGATGACCATCATGCGAGTCAGGTCTGGCCTGCTTCGCAACACCGACTTTCGGTATATGCCAGCTTCACTTCCTGGAGCGCACGGTTATCTCCGGGCTATCTATGCTGACCCTAGTCAGGAGGACTCGCTAACTCGCACCACTGCTGAGTTGCTCGAGGATAAGGACCGAGAGAATCGGGCCTTGAGAATGGAGCTTTTCAACACCCGCACTGAGCATTGGGCCACATTGACTCGGTTTGCACCGGCTGTGCAAGCTGGATGCATGGATATGAGAGATCTGTATCCTGTTAGGTCTGCTCTGCCGGACATGATGGATTGGCGTGATGTGGGAGGCATCACCCCACCTCGTGGTCCTCGCAGGCCACCATTTGTTGGTCCAAGACCTCACCCTAGCCCTTTTGGTCCAAAGGCTCCTCAGGACCGTTTGTTTCCGGATGCTCACGTTGAACTTCCAGGCTATGGAGGAGACTTCTATGAGAACTACTACGGAGATGACTGAGATAGTAGTAGTTCCACTAGGTATTGTAATAGTTGTATTTCCACCGTCCTGCGTGACTTGTGGAATATGACTTAGCATGTAGCAATTCCGGGGGTGTAAGAAAAATAATGTATAGGAGCTTGGGATGCCTCTGATGAGATGTAATCCTCCTCTCACCGTAGTAGTACTTGTTGGTCTTGTACTAAACCTCGTATGGTGTGTATGACGATGGAATAAAAGAAGTAGTTTCTGTATCTACCATGTCATACGGATGATCATCTTGCATTCTGAGTGGTCCATTACATTCTACATTCTATGTCGGGATCTTGTCATGTTGGACTAAACCATTGTCTTGTTTTTCCTAGGATGGTTAACACCCGCAACAACCCTGCTTCCCCAGAGAAGGCCGAAGGCAGCAGAGTTGGGGATACAAATCTGCCTCACCCTCCCTCTCTGGCAGAAGTTATGCTAGAGGCTGAGAGAAACAAGCGGGAGACCAACCGTTTGTTGGAGCGTATTGAACAGAACACAGCACACCATCAGAGGACTAACTTGGTGTCACTCAGTGATTTCATCAAGTTACATCCACCCACGTTCCACCACTCCGTCGAGCCTCTCGACGCTGATGACTGGCTTCGCAGTATTTCTCACAAACTGCGTTCTGCGCTGGTAGCTGAGGCTGACAAGGTCACCTTTGCTGCATATCATCTTGAAGGCCCCGCCAGTCTATGGTGGGAAAATTATGGAGCTATGCGCCTAGCGGACCATGTCACTACTTGGGCTGAATTCAGCGAGGCTTTCCGTGAACATCACATTCCGGAGGGTCTCATGGACCGTAAACGTGAGGAGTTCTATAGTTTCACCCAAGGTCGACTCTCTGTTGACGCTTACAGCATGGAGTTTGGTAACCTTGCCCGTTATGCGACGGAGGAAGTTTCTACTGATGCCAAGAAGCAGGCAAGGTTCCGTAAGGGACTTAGTCCTGAGCTTCGCCGCGACCTCCGTCTGCATGAGTGCACATCTTATCAGAAGCTTGTTAACAAAGCCATCAGTGTTGAGACTGGTCAGACTGATTATGAAGCAACACGCAAGCATGGCCGTGACTTGGGTTCCTCATCCGGTGTTGGTCCTCAGAAGCACCGCGTGTGGGTGCCTAACACTGCCCTGCCACCCAGGTTCACACCGAGGCCATCCTTCCAGGCGCCTCGCCCAGCTCAGCCATATGCACCAGCCAAGTCCTATGGAGGTCCAACCAACAATGCTCCTCCACGTACCAGTTCCGTGACTTGTTTCAAGTGTGGGGAATCAGGCCACTATATGCGCGAGTGTCCCCAAACCAACCCCAACTAGACAGCAAAAACTGTTGGCCGCGGCAAGACGACAGGGAAAGTGTTCCACGCCAAGCCGGCCACCGCTACACGTGGCCATGTCAACTGTATCTCTGCCGAGGAAGCTCAAGAGGATCCCAACGTCGTTCTCGTACGCTCCTTGTTAATTGCCACCCGGCATCTGTTCTTTTCGATATAGGAGCATCTCATTCTTTCATATCCGAAAATTATGCTCGTTTGCATAACACCGCATTCTGTGACATGCCATCCACTATGGAAATTTCTACTCCTGGTTCTAGATGGCAAACCTCTAGAGTAAGCCATGGAAATGAAATTCAAGTCGACAGACTTGTTTTTATCGCATCTTTGATAGCTCTCAAATCTTCGGATATTAATATCATTTTGGGTATGGATTGGATGTCAGCCCATCATGCCAAGATTGATTGCTTCTCTAGGGCTGTTCAACTCACCCATCCTTCGGGGAAGATAGTCAATGTCTTGACCCGAGTAGCCAAGCGACAGCTATATTCTCTTAACGCCAGCCTGTTGCCAGACCTCGAAGACGTTTCGGTAGTCTGTGACTTTCCGGATGTCTTCCCAGAGGAATTGCCAGGTGTTCCACCTGACAGAGATGTCGAATTCGTGATAGATCTCATTCCAGGAACTGTCCCGATTTCCAGAAGACCCTACAAGATGGCACCTTTTGAACTAGCCGAGCTTAAGAAACAACTCGATGAGTCCTTGAAAAAGGGTTTCATCCGACCTAGTTCATCTCCTTGGGCTTGCCCCGTCCTCTTCGTCAAGAAGAAGGATGGTACGGACCGGATGGTTGTAGATTATCGACCTGTCAACTTGGTCACAATTAAGAACAAGTATCCGATCCCCAGGATCAACGACCTGTATGATCAGCTCGCTGGAACCTCAGTCTTCTCTAAAATGGATTTGAGGTTGGGTTACCATCAAATCAAAATTAGGAACGGGGATATTCCGAAAACGGCCTTTGTTACTCGTTATGGCCAATACGAGTACACCGTCATGTCCTTCGGTTTAACCAACGCTCCAGCCACCTTCTCTCGGTTGATGAACTCTATCTTCATGGAATATTTGGATAAATTCGTCGTGGTTTACCTCGATGATATACTCATCTACTCCAAGAACGAGGAAGAACATGCCGAACACCTAAGGCTAGTGTTGAAGAAACTTCGAGAGCATCGCCTTTATGTCAAATTTTCTAAATGTGAATTCTGGTTGTCAGAAGTGACCTATCTTGGACATGTAATTTCTGGTAAAGGCATTGCTGTTAACCCTGAGCGAGTTCAAGCCGTCCTTAATTGGACTCCACCTGAATCGGTCAAGCAAGTTTGGAGTTTCCTTGGCCTAGCGAGCTATTGTCGTTGCTTTGTCGAGAACTTCTCCAAAGTTGCCAAACCTCTAACCGAACTCCTCAAGAAAGATAAAAAGTTCGAGTGGACTCCACAATGTGAGCACAGTTTCCAGGAACTGAAAAGACGCCTGACATCTGCTCCCGTATTGGTACCGCCAGATTTCTCTAAGGACTTTGTTATCTACTGCGACGCCTCGCGACAAGGACTAGGTTGTATTCTCATGCAAGATCGACACGTAATTGCTTATGCTTCACGGCAACTACACCCACATGAGGAAAACTACCCCACTCATGATCTAGAGCTTGCAGCTGTAGTCCATGCACTCAAAACATGGCGACATTATCTTCTCGGTAATCGTTGCGAAATCTACACTGATCACCAAAGTCTGAAGTATATATTCACCCAACCGGAGTTAAATCTCAGGAAAAAACGTTGGGTCGAGTTGATCACAGATTTCGACTTAGGAATAACTTACACCCCAGGGAAAGCCAATGTCATGGCTGATGCGCTAAGTCGTAAATCTTATTGTAGCAACCTGATGTTACAACAAAGTCAACCGCTTCTCCATGAGGAATTTCGGAAGCTTAACCTTCACATTGTTCCTCAAGGTTTTCTTTCCACCTTGGTGGCGAAACCTATTCTTACGGATCAAATCATCGCTGCCCAAAAGCAAGATAAGGGAATATCTAAGATCAAGGAGAACATTGCTAGCGGAGGTGCTAGATGTTTCTCCACAAATGATCATGGTGTTGTGTACTTTGAGAACCATTTAGTGGTTCCCAAGAACCAGCATCTACTGCAGTTGATCCTTAAGGAGGCTCATGAATCTCCTCTCACCATTCATCCGGGTAGTACCAAGATGTATCAGGACCTACGCCAGAGGTTCTGGTGGACTAGGATGAAAAGAGAAATTGCTCAGTATATTGCTAACTGCGACGTCTGCCGTCGTGTAAAAGCAGAGCATCAACGGCCTGCTGGCACCCTTCAACCCCTAGCTATTCCTGAATGGAAATGGGATAAAATTGGTATGGACTTCATCACCGGTTTTCCCAGGACCAAGAGAGGGAATAATGCTATCTTCGTCATTGTTGATCGTCTTTCCAAAGTAGCCCATTTCCTACCTGTTCGCGAGTGTATAACCGCTAGTCAATTGGCAGACTTATACATCTCCCGAATAGTGTCTCTCCATGGTGTTCCTTTGGAAATTAACTCAGATCGAGGAAGCCTTTTCACCTCTCGATTTTGGGAAAGTTTCCAAAATGCTATGGGAACCCGCCTTTCTTTTTGTACCTCTTTCCACCCTCAATCAAGTGGTCAAGTGGAACGCGTCAACCAGATTCTAGAAGACATGCTTCGAGCTTCTGTTATCTCATTCGGAATGGAGTGGGAGAAATGCCTTCCATTTGCCGAATTTGCTTATAACAACGGCTATCAATCCAGCTTGGGCAAGGCCCCTTTTGAAGTTCTCTATGGACGAAGGTGTCGAACGCCTCTTAACTGGTCAGAAACCGGGGAAAGACAATTCTTTGGCCCGGATATGATTCAGGAAGCAGAAGAGCAAGTTCGCATCGTTCGTGAAAAGTTGAAAACAGCCCAATCTCGTCAAAAGAGTCAATATGACCGAAAACATAAGGCTATGACTTTTGAGGTTGACGAGAAGGCTTACCTTCGGGTTACTCCTCTGAAGGGAACCCATCGCTTCGGTATCAAGGGCAAATTGGCTCCTCGTTACATTGGACCCTTTCGCATTCTCGCAAAACGAGGAGAAGTTGCCTACCAATTGGAACTACCTCCGCATCTCTCCAGAGTCCATGATGTCTTCCACGTTTCTCAACTCAGGCGTTGCTTCTCGGATCCTATCCGTGGAGTGGACCACGAAACTCTTGATCTCCAAGATAATCTCACGTATCGAGAGTACCCCGTTCGTATCCTCGAACAAGCTGAGCGTACCACTCGACGTCATAATATCAAGTTTCTCAAGGTTCAATGGTCGCACCATTCTGAGAATGAAGCAACTTGGGAAAGGGAGGATCGTCTTCGACTCGAGTATCCCGCCTTCTTCCCGGAGGAACCCAAATCTCGGGACGAGATTCTTTTGAGTGGGGGTGAGTTGTCACATCCTAGCTAGTCCATGCATTAGTGTGTGCATCATGTTTAAATATCATTTGAATTTGAAATGGGGAAGGACAGAAAACCCCCAGAGCCCCTTTTAATCCAACTAGGGTTTACTAAAAATTATTTCAATAAACCTGAAATGCCCTTCAAAATGCTCATCACCTTTGCTTTGGTTCAGAGCCTCTGCCAAAAGTGGTGCACCATTTTCTAGGTCATCCTAAGGTCTTTGGATTAATTCATAAGTATTTGAATTTGAGTAGTTCAAATTATATAAAATATTGCAAATGCCCAAATATTCCCAAACAGAAATGTTTCATGTTGGAAATAATCCAACTATGGACCAGGAACAGTTTGGTGAATTTTGGAACTTTCTAGGTATTTTTAAAAATTCAACAAAGTTGCAGAGAAATAGAAAAAGAAAAACAAAATAGAAAACTTACCTGGCGCCTACTGACCGGCCAACCTGCCGGCCCAGCCCAGCACCGCGCCAGCGAGCTGCTTGCCGGCCAGGCAAGCAGGCAAGGTGCTCGACGGCGAGCACCGCATGGGTGCCACGCACCTGCTCGCTGCCTCGCCGCTCCACTCGCCTGGCTAACGCCGTGGATCGACCCCTCTCTCTCCCCCGAACCCCCCAGACGCGCCCTCTCCTCTCCAGCTCCTCCCCCTCGCGCTCCCCAGCCATGGCCGACGCCGCCACCGCCGTGCCTACGCCGTAGACGCACTCTCTGTCAACCCCACGCCGCGCCACCGTGTCCACGAGCTCCGCCGCCGTCCACTTCGTCGAGCTAACCGAGCCCCGCGTGCTCGTGAGGCCCGAGTCCACCGCACCGACCTCGCCCGAGTTCGCCGTCGCCGGAGATCCCCTTCAACACCGTCGCCGCATCAGCTCGTCCCCGACCCTGCCGGTGGCCTCTACGGGTGCTCTGTGAGCCTAGCTACCCCTCCTACTCTTCCTCTCTCGCCCCCGAGCCGTGTAGGCACCGCACGAAGATCACCCGCACGCACCGCCGCGGATCTCGTCACCGACGTGCTCCCGGCCATCCTCCGGCCACCACTTGGTGTCCATCGTGCTCACCACGTCACGTAGCCCCTAACCAACTACTCCCCACACCTCACTGACCCCTCTAGCCTCAAGTTCGCCTTCGGCCGAACTCCAGCGGCCGCCTAGGTCGTCGCTGGCGCCGATTCCGGCCGCCCCGACCCCAACCGACTCCACCAGAAGTTGCGGCATGTTCCCAGCTACCCATAGCCACCCTCCGCGGCTCGTTTGGTTGCCGAAACGGCCAAACTCACTTCCGCCGCCGCGTCGGGCTCGCCGGCGGCTAGACGCTGGTGCAGGCGACGTTGACTTCGACCACGGTGGGCCCTGGTTGACTCTGATGAGTCAATGACAGGTGGAGCCCAGCCCTGTTAACTAAATAGGTTTAGTTTAATTAAACTTTAGCTAAACTAATTACCCTGACACCCTGGACCCATAGTCAGGTTTGACCTGGACGTCTCCGTTGACCCTGACGTCATTCTGACGCATGGCTGACGCAATAAATTAATTTCTGGATTTATTCTAATATAGGAAATTCCAGAATATAGTTTAAACTTCAAAAATTCATAACTTTTAATCTGTAACTCCAAATCAAACAAGTTATATATGAAAAATGATCAGAAAAATCCAATCTATCCATCTGTACTGTTTTCATGCATGTTTAAACAAGTTAACTTGCTGTTTAGTGCAAAACATGATAAAGCACTATTTAAGATCACAAATGTGTTTGGAATTTGAATCTTTGGTTCAAATTGGCTCAAACCCTTCTGGTCTTAGTTGCATTAGCCCAACACACTCATGTTGTCATGTTTCATGCATGCATCATATTGTCGCACATTGTTTGGTGATGGTTGTGTATCGGTGTTCTTGCGACAGGTTCTGCCTTCGAGGAGTACCATGATTACCCTAGCGAAGAACTGTATCCGTGCATCGATCCATCAGGCAAGCAACCAACCATTTGATCATATCGATACAATCCCATGTTCTCGCTCTTGCTCTCTTTTACTGCATTAAGACAACGCGTCTCAAACTGCTGTGTGCTACGGTAGTTGAACCCATTTCCTCTGCATGACCTGTCATTGCCACAGTAACTAGATGAAACCCACTAGCATGTGTAGGAGTTGACTGAGCTATATGTATGTGTTGTTCCTACCTTGCTATGCCTGCTATGCTTAGAGTCGTGTCAGGTCTGGTTCATCTGGGTGATGGGCTAGAGTGAAATGATCATGTCGGTATTGAGAGTGATGTGGTGAACATGATTTGGTAAAGGTATCGATGAGAGGCCATGTAGGAGTACATGGTGGGTTGTTTCATTGAAGCCGACCTTAAGCACTGAGATCTGTATGTGTGATTTAAGATACAGCTACTACCATGCATTGGGCCCTGAAATATGACCCCGCTCGACTTCTTATTCACCCTAGTCCTCTGTCCAGGAGTTGCAAGTAGTTTCTGGTGTTTGTAGCCTACTGGAGGCCGTGGACGGCGCTGACCGTAGGGGTGGGCTGTGATGCGGTAGGTACGTGGCTGGGAATACCGGACACCCTTTAGGTGTCATGGAACCCTGTACACATCGTTCGGGGCCGTATGGGAAACCTCGGCCGGACTCCCTGCGGATGGAACCTGGATAGGCGATAAACCTGGACTAGAGACTTAGGTGTTTAGGTAGGTCGTGGTCTACACCCACGTCGGCTTTCGCTTGAAGTCTGCCGAGCACATGTCGTGTGCAGACGCTAAGTGGTGGAAACATGTATGAAGAAGTACACCCCTGCAGGGTTAACATGATCTATTCGAATAGCCGCGTTCGCGGTAAAGGACTACTTGGTTGCCTATACAGTTCATAGACAAGTGAATGGATACTACTAAAAATCTCAAGATAAGCGTGAGTGCCGAGGATGGCTCTTCCGTAGGATGACGAAGGTGGATCCTCGGTGGTGTATTGAAGTGGTGAGTAGTGGACTCGTATGCGCAAAACCATTTCAAGATGGAGTCTCGTAGGATAGTTTAGCCAAGAGTCAAAGCTGGCTTGCTGCAATAACTCCACCAACCCTTCTTGATAATGTGCATGTATGTAGGATCTGACGTAAGTCTTGCTGGGTACCTTTGTACTCATGTTGCTATAATTTACATTTTACAGAAGGCGCTGCAACCCCTTCTGATGGGTTCTTCGTAGACGTTGACATCGACGAGTAGACTAAGGCCCAGGTGGTAATCCTGAGCTTGTGAAGGTCCACGTAGTATAGCTAGGCTTTCCAAGCCTCTTTTATTTTATTAGTTGTCTGTACTCAGACAAGTTACTTCCGCTGCTGGTTTGTATTACTGTATGACTTGAATGTGGGTTGTGTGACCCGTACTTGTATGTATGTTATGTATGGCTCTCTGAGCTTTTAAATAAAGTACTTGTGTCATAGAGTCATGTTGTGATGCCTTGTTGTATTTGCACATATCGAGCATATTGTATGTATGATGGAAATGCTTGGTATGTGTGGGATCTGACTATCTAGTTGTTTATCTTTAGTAGCCTCTCTTACCGGGAAATGTCTCCTAGTGTTTCCATTGAGCCATGGTAGCTTGCTACTGCTCCGGAACACTTAGGCTGGCCGGCATGTGTCCTTCTTCGTTCCTGTGTCTGTCCCTTCGGGGAAATGTCACACATTGAGTACCGGAGCCCTGTTAGCCCGCTACAGCCCGGTTTACCGGAGTCCTGCTAGCCCAGTGCTATAGCCCGGACCCACTTGCTGATGACCGACACGTTCGATGCTGGGTCATGGATGCCTGTCCCTGTAAGTCTGTGCCACTTTGGGTTTACGACTAGTCATGTAAGCCCGGGCTCCTTATCATATGGATGCTAGCGACATCATCATATACGTGAGCCAAAAGGCGCAAACGGTCCCGGGCAAAGGTAAGGCGACACCCGTGGGAATACCGTGCGTGAGGCCGCAAAGTGATATGAGGTGTTACAGGCTAGATCGATGTGACATTGAGTCGGGGTCCTGACAATTAATCAAATGACAACACATGTCTATGGTTAGGAAACATAACCATCTTTTGATTAATGAGCTAGTCAAGTAGAGGCATACTAGTGACTATATGTTTGTCTATGTATTCACACATGTATCGTGTTTTCGGTTAATACAATTCTAGCATGAATAATAAACATTTATCATGATATGAGGAAATAAATAATAACTTTATTATTGCCTCTAGGGCATATTTCCTTCAGTCTCCCACTTGCACTAGAGTCAATAATCTAGATTACATAGTAATGATTCTAACACCCATGGAGTCTTGGTGTTGATCATGTTTTGCTCGTGAGAGTGGCTTAGTCAACGGGTCTGCAACATTCAGATCCGTATGTATCTTGCAAATCTCTATGTCTCCCACTTGGACTTGGTCCCGAATGGAATTGAAGCGTCTCTTGATGTGCTTGGTCCTCTTGTGAAATCTGGATTCCTTTGCCAAGGCAATTGCACCAGTATTGTCACAGAAGATTTTCATTGGTCCCGATGCACTAGGTATGACACCTAGATCGGAAATGAACTCCTTCATCCAGACTCCTTCATTTGCTGCTTCCGAAGCAGCTATGTACTCCGCTTCACATGTAGATCCCGCCACGACGCTTTGTTTAGAACTGCACCAACTTACAGCTCCACCGTTTAATAAAAACACGTATTCGGTTTGCGATTTAGAATCGTCCGGATCAGTGTCAAAGCTTGCATCGACGTAACCATTTACGACTAGCTCTTTGTCACCTCCATATACGAGAAACATATCCTTAGTCCTTTTCAGGTATTTCAGGATGTTCTTGACCGCTGTCCAGTGATCCACTCCTGGATTACTTCGGTACCTTCCTGCCAAGCTTATTGCTAAGCATACGTCAGGTCTGGTACACAGCATTGCATACATGATAGAGCCTATGGCTGAAGCATAGGGAACATCTTTCATTTTCTCTCTATCTTCTGTTGTGGTCGGGCATTGAGTTTGACTCAACTTCACACCTTGTAGTACGGGCAAGAACCCTTTCTTTGCCTGATCCATTTTGAACTTTTTCAAAATTTTATCAAGGTATGTGCTTTGTGAAAGTCCTATTAAGCGTCTTGATCTATCTCTATAGATCTTGATGCCCAATATGTAAGCAGCTTCTCCGAGGTCTTTCATTGAAAAACTTTTATTCAAGTATCCCTTTATGCTATCCATAAATTCTATATCATTTCCAATTAATAATATGTCATCTACATATAATATCAGAAATGCTACAGAGCTCCCACTCACTTTCTTGTAAATACAGGCTTCTCCAAAAGTCTGTATAAAACCATATGCTTTGATCACACTATCAAAGCGTTTATTCCAACTCCGAGATGCTTGCACTAGTCCATAAATGGAACGCTGGAGCTTGCACACTTTGTTAGCACCTCTTGGATCAACAAAACCTTCTAGCTGCATCATATACAACTCTTCTTCCAGAAATCCATTCAAGAATGCAGTTTTGACATCCATTTGCCAAATTTCATAATCATGAAATGCAGCAATAGCTAACATGATTCGGACAGACTTAAGCATCGCTACGGGTGAGAAAGTCTCATCGTAGTCAACTCCTTGAACTTGTCGAAAACCTTTCGCAACAAGTCGAGCTTTATAGACAGTTACATTACCATCAGCGTCAGTCTTCTTCTTAAAGATCCATTTGTTCTCAATGGCCTGCCGATCATCGGGCAAGTCAACCAAAGTCCATACTTTGTTCTCATAAATGGATCCCATCTCAGATTTCATGGCCTCTAGCCATTTTGCGGAATCTGGGCTCATCATTGCTTCCTCATAGTTTGTAGGTTCGTCATGGTCAAGTAACATGACTTCCAGAATTGGATTACCGTACCACTCTGGTGCGGATCTTACTCTGGTAGACCTACGAGGTTCAGTAAAAACTTGGTCTGAAGTTTCATGATCAATATCATTAGCTTCCTCACTAATTGGTGTAGGTGTCACAGGAACTGATTCATGTGATGAACTACTTTCCAATAAGGGAGCAGGTACAATTACCTCATCAAGTTCTACTTTCCTCCCACTCACTTCTTTCGAGAGAAACTCTTTCTCTAGAAAGAATCCATTCTTAGCAACAAATGTCTTGCCTTCGGATCTGTGATAGAAGGTATACCCAACTGTTTCTTTTGGGTATCCTATGAAGACACATTTCTCCGATTTAGGTTCGAGCTTATCTGGTTGAAGTTTCTTCACATAAGCATCGCAGCCCCAAACTTTAAGAAACGACAACTTTGGTTTCTTGCCAAACCACAGTTCATAAGGTGTCGTCTCAACGGATTTTGATGGTGCCCTATTTAACGTGAATGCGGCTGTCTCTAAAGCATAACCCCAAAACGATAGCGGTAAATCAGTAAGAGACATCATAGATCGCACCATATCTAGTAAAGTACGATTACGATGTTCGGACACACCATTTCGTTGTGGTGTTCCGGGTGGCGTGAGTTGCGAAACTATTCCGTATTGTTTTAAGTGTAGACCAAACTCATAACTCAAATATTCTCCTCCACGATCAGATCGTAGAAATTTTATTTTCTTGTTACGATGATTTTCCACTTCACTCTAAAATTCTTTGAACTTTTCAAATGTTTCAGACTTGTGTTTCATCAAGTAGATATACCCATATATGCTCAAATCATCTGTGAAGGTGAGAAAATAACGATACCCGCCGCGAGCCTCAACATTCATTGGACCACAAACATCAGTATGTATGATTTCCAACAAATCTGTTGCTCTCTCCATAGTACCGGAGAACGGTGTTTTAGTCATCTTGCCCATGAGGCACGGTTCGCAAGTACCAAGTGATTCATAATCAAGTGATTCCAAAATTCCATCAGTATGGAGTTTCTTCATGTGCTTTACGCCGATATGACCTAAACGGCAGTGCCACAAATAAGTTGCACTGTCATTATTAACTCTGCATCTTTTGGTTTCAACACTATGAATATGTGTATCACTACTATCGAGATTCAATAAAAATAGACCACTCTTCAAGGGTGCATGACCATAAAAGATATTACTCATATAAATAGAACAACCATTATTCTCTGATTTAAATGAATAACCGTCTCGCATCAAACAAGATCCAGATATAATGTTCATGCTCAACACTGGCACCAAATAACAATTATTCAGGTCTAAAACTAATCCCGAAGGTAGATGTAGAGGTAGTGTGCCGACCGCGATCACATCGACTTTGGAACCGTTTCCCACGCGCATCGTCACCTCATCCTTGGCCAGTGCTCGCTTATTCCGTAGTCCCTATTTCGAGTTGCAAATGTTAGCAACAGAACCAGTATCAAATACCCAGGTGCTACTGTGAGCTCTAGTAAGGTGCACATCAATAACATGTATATCACATATACCTTTGTTCACCTTGCCATCCTTCTTATCCGCCAAATACTTGGGGCAGTTCTGCTTCCAGTGTCCAGTCTGCTTGCAGTAGAAGCACTCAGTTTCAGGCTTAGGTCCAGACTTGGGTTTCTTCTCTTGAGCAGCAACTTGCTTGCTGTTCTTTTTGAAGTTCCCCTTCTTCTTCCCTTTGCCCTTTTTCTTGAAACTAGTGGTCTTGTTAACCATCAACACTTGATGCTCCTTCTTGATTTCTACCTCCGCGGCTTTTAGCATTGCGAAGAGCTCGGGAATAGTCTTGTTCATCCCTTGCATATTATAGTTCATCACGAAACTCTTGTAGCTTGGTGCAGTGATTGAAGAATTCTGTCAATGACACTATCATCAGGAAGATTCACTCCCAGTTGAATCAAGTGATTATTATACCCAGACATTTTGAGTATATGTTCACTGACAGAACTATTCTCCTCCATCTTGCAGCTATAGAACTTATTGGAGACTTCATATCTCTCAATCCGGGCATTTGCTTGAAATATTAACTTCAACTCCTGGAACATCTCATATGCTCCATGACGTTCAAACGTCGTTGAAGACCCGGTTCTAAGCCGTAAAGCATGGCACACTGAACTATCGAGTAGTCATCAGCTTTGCTCTGCGAGACGTTCTTAACATCGTCAGTTGCATCAGCAGTAGGCCTGGCACCCAGCGGTGCTTCCAGGACGTAACTTTTCTGTGCAGCAATGAGGATAATCCTCATGTCGCAGACCCGGTCCGTGTAATTGCTACCATCATCTTTCAATTTTGCTTTCTCAAGGAACGCATTAAAATTCAACGGAACAACAGCACGAGCCATCTATCTACAACAAACATAGATAAGCAAAATACTATCAGGTACTAAGTTCATGATAAATTTAAGTTCAATTAATCATATTACTTAAGAACTCCCACTTAGACAGACATCTGTCTAGTCATCTAAGTGATCACGTGATCCAAATCAACTAAACCATAACCGATCATCACGTGAGATGGAGTAGTTTTCAATGGTGAACATCATTATGTTGATCATATCTACTATATGATTCACGCTCGACCTTTTGGTCTCCGTGTTCCGAGGCCATATCTGCATATGCTAGGCTCGTCAAGTTTAACCTGAGTATTCAGCGTGTGCAAAACTGGCTTGCACCCGTTGTAGATGGACGTAGAGCTTATCACACCCGATCATCACGTGGTGTGTGGGCACGACGAACTTTGGCAACGGTGCATACTCAGGGAGAACACTTCTTGATAATTTTAGTGAGAGATCATCTTAAAATGCTACCGTCAATCAAATCAAGATAAGATGCATAAAGGATTAACATCACATGCAATCAATATAAGTGATATGATATGGCCATCATCATCTTGTGCTTGTGATCTCCATCTCCGAAGCACCGTCGTGATCACCATCGTCACCGACGCGACACCTTGATCTTCATCGTACCATCGTTGTCGTTTACGCCATCTATTGCTTCTACGACTATCGCTACCGCTTAGTGATAAAGTAAAGCAATTACAGGGCGTTCGCATTTCATACAATAAAGCGACAACCATATGGCTCCTGCCAGTTGCCGATAACTTCGGTTACAAAACATGATCATCTCATACAATAAAATATAGCATCACGTCTTGACCATATCACATCACAACATGCCCTGCAAAAACAAGTTAGACATCCTCTACTTTGTTGTTGCAAATTTTACGTGGCTGCTACGGGCTTAGCAAGAACCGTTCTTACCTACGCATCAAAACCACAATGATAGTTCGTCAAGTTGGTGTTGTTTTAACCTTCGCAAGGACCGGGCGTAGCCACAGTTGATTCAGCTAAAGTGAGAGAGACAGACACCCGCCGGTCACCTTTAAGCAACGAGTGCTCACAGCGGTGAAACCAGTCTCGCGTAAGCGTACGCGTAATGTCGGTCCGGGCCGCTTCATCTCACAATGCCGCTGAACCAAAGTATGACATGCTGGTAAGCAGTATGACTTATATCGCCCACAACTCACTTGTGTTCTACTCGTGCATATAACATCAACGCATAAAACCTAGGCTCGGATGCCACTGTTGGGGAACGTAGTAATTTCAAAAAAAAATTATCCTACGCACACGCAAGATCATGGTGATGGTATAGCAACGAGAGGGGAGAGTGATGTCCATGTACCCTCGTAGACCGCAAACGGAAGCGTTAACACAACGCAGTTGATGTAGTCGTACGTCTTCACGATCCGACCGATCCAAGCACCGAACGTACGGTACCTCCGAGTTCAGCACACGTTCAGCTCGATGACGATCCCCGGGCTCCGATCCAGAAAAGTTTTGGGGATGAGTTCCGTCAACACGACGGCGTGGTGACGATGATGATGTTCTACCGGCGCAGGGCTTCGCCTAAACTCCGCGACGATATGACCGAGGTGGAATATGGTGGAGGGGGGCACCGCACACGGCTAAGGAACGATCCGTAGATCAACTTGTGTGTCTATGGGGTGCCCCCCTGCCCCCGTATATAAAGGAGGGAGGGGGAGGTGCGGCCGGCCCCTTTGGGGTGCGCCTGGAGGAGTCCTACTCCCACCGGGAGTAGGACTCCCCCCTCTTGCCTTGGTGGAGAAGGAAAGGAGGGAGGGGAAAGAGGAGAGGGGGCGCCGCCCCCCCCTTCCTTGTCCTATTCGAACTAGTGGGGGGAGGGGGCGCGCGGCCTGCCCTGGCCGGCCCTCCTCTTCTCCCTCATGGCCCACTAAGGCCCATTAACCCCCGGGAGGGTTCCGGTAACCCCCCGGTGTTCCGGTAAAATCCCGATTTCACCCGGAACCTTTACGATGTCCAAACATAGGCTTCCAATATATCAATCTTTATGTCTCGACCATTTCGAGACTCCTCGTCATGTCCATGATCACATCCGGGACTCCGAACAAACTTCGGTACATCAAAACTTATAAACTCATAATAAAACTGTCATCGTAACGTTAAGCGTGCGGACCCTACGGGTTCGAGAACTATGTAGACATGACCTAGAACTATTCTCGGTCAATAACCAATAGCGGAACCTGGATTACCATATTGGTTCCTACATATTCTACGAAGATCTTTATCGGTCAAACCGCATAACAACATACGTTGTTCCCTTTGTCATCGGTATGTTACTTGCCCGAGATTTGATCGTCGGTATCCAATACCTAGTTCAATCTCGTTACTGGCAAGTCTCTTTACTCATTCCGTAATGCATCATCCCGTAACCAACTCATTTGGTTACATTGCTTGCAAGGCTTATAATGATGTGCATTACCGAGAGGGCCCAGAGATACCTCTCCGACAATCGGAGTGACAAAACCTAATCTCGAAATACGCCAACTCAACATGTACCTTCAGAGACACCTGTAGTACTCCTTTATAATCACCCAGTTACGTTGTGACGTTTGGTAGTACCCAAAGTGTTCCTCCGGTAAACGGGAGTTGCATAATCTCATAGTTACAGGAACATGTATAAGTCATGAAGAAAGCAATAGCAATATACTAAAGGATCAAGTGCTAGGCTAACGGAATGGGTCATGTCAATCACATCATTCTCCTAATGATGTGATCCCATTAATCAAATGACAACACATGTCTATGGTTAGGTAACATAACCATCTTTTGATTAATGAGCTAGTCAAGTAGAGGCATACTAGTGACTATATGTTTGTCTATGTATTCACACATGTATCATGTTTCCGGTTAATACAATTCTAGCATGAATAATAAACATTTATCATGATATGAGGAAATAAATAATAACTTTATTATTGCCTCTAGGGCATATTTCCTTCAAGGGGGTGCACAGCCCCTCTGTATCTGGACATGTCATGGCATGCTGTTGACGGTTGTTGTGTCCGGGGTTGATTCCGAACTGGTGTTCGATCAGTATGATCATTTTGGTGGCCATGATCTTGCGCCGGAACACGTCCTCTGGATCCATAGATGGACCTGGTCGCACCAGCCTTTTTGTCCAAGAGCTCACGTAAATCGTGTGCGGGCTTTTGTGCAGCATCGGTAGCCGCTCTATCGTGGCCACGAGGTGGTCGGTCCGAATGATTGGCCGTATTATTCTTTGGCGGAATGGGTTCTATGTCCTCGTCGTCGAATTCGGGCAGCAGCTTGCGCTTTGGGTAGCTCTCTGTGTGGCGATCATCGCCATATGTTTCTTCAGTGTCTAGCACTTTGTTCCATCTGCGGTTGAGAGTATCCTGCGCGGCCTTAAGCCTTTGCTTCTGCTTCTTTAGGCTCCTCGCGGTGGCCATAAGCCTTCAGTGGAGGTTCTCTTGTTCCAAACGTTTTTCTGGAATGATGAATGCATCATCGTCCGGACTGTCCTCCTCTCCGGAGGCAGGTTGATGAGTTCTACCCTCAGGATCGCCATGATCAGGCGTCTGCTTCGGGCTATGTTCGGCGTGACCTAGCTCATCCTGCTCCATCGCTGGGTCCATATGGTCGTTGTTACCTTTGGAGTCGAGATGGGTGTCAATTTTTCTTGCGCTGTTTTCGCTATTTTTACTATGGCTGTACTTAGAGCGGCGCCTGCACCGTCGCTTTGGTTTCTGCTCGGGGGGTTTATCCTCTGTTGCATCCTTTTTGTCACTGTTGTCCTCCTTGGGTGTGTCCACCATGTATATATTGTATGATGAGGTGGTTGTCCAGCGCCCCATGGGCGGTGGTTCTATATCATCTCCCGCATCGATGTCCATACCGTCGATGTCTTCGGAGTCGAAGTCAAGCGCATCGGTTAAGTCATCGACAGTGGCTATTAAGTGGGTGGTGGGTGGGTAGCGAATTTCCTCGTCGTCCGTATCCCACTCGAGCCGGACATAGTTCGGCCAAGAGCCTCCTGATAAAGAGAGAGACTTTAACGAATTTAGCATGTCACCCAAGGGTGAGTGTTGAAAGATATCCGCGGAGGTGAACTCCATGATCGGTGCCCAATCAGATTCGATGGGCACGGGCGTGCGCGGTTCAGACCCTGAGGCCGGAGGAAAGTCCGGGGGTCCGGTGACAATGATTTCCTTAGAGGTGGAGTCTGTGTTCGGAACCAATGCCGATGAGTGTGCGGCTTCCGTGGCGGGGTCCATCCACCCATCCTCGGACGGCACGATCTGCTCCAGATTGAAGTTCGGAGCTGCAGCAGGTGCAATATCCCGAATACTGTCCGATGGCAGATTTAAATCATGCTCGTTGTGACCATTCGGTGCTCTTGACACGGGCCCGAACCCCTCGATGATCAAGTCTCCGCGGATGTCGGCCGTGTAGTTCAAGTTTCCAAACCTGCCCTGATGACCAGGGGCGTAGCTGTCGATCTGCTCCAGATGGCCAAGCGAGTTGGCCCGCAGTGTGAAGCCGCCGAATACGAAGATCTGTCCAAGGAGAAAAGTCTCACCCTGGACCGTATTGTCGTTGATGATTGAAGGAGCCATCAAACCTTGTCGCGATGACATAGAGGAACTCTCAATGAAAGCACCAATGTCGGTGTCAAAACCGGCGGATCTCGGGTAGGGGGTCCCGAACTGTGCGTCTAAGGCTAATGGTAACAGGAGACTGGGGACACGATGTTTACTCAGGTTCAGGCCCTCTCGATGGAGGTAATACCCTACTTCCTGCTTGATTGATCTTGATGATATGAGCATTACAAGAGTTGATCCACCACGAGATCGTAGAGGCTAAACCCTAGAATCTAGCCTATGATTATGATTGTTGTTCTTGTCCGGACTAAACCCTCCGGTTTATATAGACACCGGAGAGGGCTAGGGTTACACAGAGTCGGTTATAGAGAAGGAGATCTAACATCCGACTTGCCAAGCTTGCCTTCCACACAAAGGAGAGTCCCATCCGGACATGGGACGAAGTCTTCAATCTTGTATCTTCATAGTCCAACAGTCCGGCCAAAGTATATAGTCCGGCTGCCCGGATACCCCCTTATCCAGGACTCCCTCAGGCGCGCCCTAGGCCGGCCCTCCTCCCCTCTCCTCCTTTATATATGGGGGTGGGGGGGCACCTCAAGGCACATCAATTCTTTCTAAGCCATGTGCGGTGCTCCCCCTCCATCGTTTACTCCTCCGATCATATTGTTGTAGTGCTTAGGCGAATCTCTACGCGGATCACGTCACCACCACCGTCACCATGTCGTCGTGCTGACGGAACTCATCTACTCCTTCGTACCTCTACTAGATCAAGAGTTCGAGGGACGTCATCGAGCTGAACGTGTGCAAAACTCGGACTTGTCATACGTTCTGTGCTTGATCGGTTGAATCGAGAATACGTTCGACTCCATCAACTGCGTTAAGCTAACGTTTCCGCTTTCGGTCTACAAGGGTACGTGGACACACTCTCCCCCTCTCATTGCTATGCATCTCCTAGATAGATCTTGCGTGAGCGTAGGAATTTTTTTGAAATCACATGTTACATTTCCCAACAGTGGTATCAGAGCCAGGTCTATGCATAGATGATCTGCACGAGTAGAACACAAAGAGTTGTGGGCGGTGATCGTCATACTGCTTACCACCAATGTCTTATTTTGATTCGACGGTATTGTTGGATGAAGCGGCCCGGACCAACCTTACATGACCATGTTCATGAGGCCGGTCCATCGACAGACATGCAACTAGTTTTGCATAAAGGTGGCTGGAGGGTGTCTGTTTCTCCAACTCTAGTTGAATCGAATTTGACTGCGGCCGGTCCTTGTGAAGGTTAAAACAGCAAACTTGATAAATGACCATTGTGGTTTTTGGGCCGTAGGTAAGTACGATTCATGCTAGAAGCCCATAGCAGCCACGTAAAACTTGCAACAACAAAGTAGAGGACGTCTAACTTGTTTTTGCAGGGCATGTTGTGATGTGATATGGTCAAGACATGATGTGATATAAGTTGTTGTATGAGATGATCATGTTTTGTAGAAGTTATCGGCCACTGACAGGAGCCATATGGTTGTTGCTTTATTGTATGAAATACAAACGCCATGTAATTGCTTTACTTTATCACTAAGCAGTAGCGATAGTCATAGATGCAATAGTTGGTGAGACGACCACGACGCTACGATGGAGATCAAGGTGTCAAGCCGGTGACCATGGAGATCATGACATTGCTTTGGTATGGAGATCAAAAGCACAAGATGATGATGGACATATCATGTCACCTATTTTGATTGCATGTGATGTTTATCTTTATGCATCTTATTTTGCTTAGTACGGCGGTAGCATTATAAGATGATCCCT
Organism: Triticum dicoccoides; assembly: GCF_002162155.2. Classification (NCBI taxonomy): domain Eukaryota; kingdom Viridiplantae; phylum Streptophyta; class Magnoliopsida; order Poales; family Poaceae; genus Triticum; species Triticum dicoccoides. The sequence continues at coordinate 75,520,048 of NC_041387.1, forward strand.
TACTAAAATTTCAAGGTATAAGTGTTCTCCCCGAGTATGCACCATTGCAAAGGTTCTTCGTGCTGAGACACCACGTGATGATCGGGTGTGATAAGCTCTATGTTCAAATACAACGGGTGCAAGCCGGTTTTGCACATGCAGAATACTCGGGTTAAACTTGACGAGCCTAGCGTATACAGATATGGCCATGGAACACTGGAGACTGAAAGGTCTATCGTGAATCATATAGTGGATATGATCAACATAGAGATGTTCACCAATGATAACTACTCCATCTCACGTGATGATCGAACATGGTTTAGTTGATTTGGATCACGTATCATTTAGATGACTTGAGGGATGTCTGTCTAAGTGAGAGTTCTTAAGTAATATGATTAATTAAACTTTAATTTATCATGAACTTAGTCCTGATAGTATTTGCAAATTATGTTGTAGATCAAATAGCTCGCGTTGTAGCTCCCCTATGTTTTTTGGTATGTTCCTAGAGAAAACTAAGTTGAAAGATGATAGTAGCAATGACGTAGACTGGGTCCGTGATCTAAGATTTATCCTCATTGCTGCAAAGAAGAATTATGTCCTTGATGCACTGCTAGGTGATAGCCTATTGCAGGAGCAGATCCAGACGTTCTGAACGTTTGCCTAGCTCAATATGATGACTACTTGATAGTTTAGTGCACCATGCTTTACGTCTTAGAACCGGGACTTCAAAAACATTTTGAACTCCACAGTGCATATGAGATGTTCCAAGAGCTGAAATTGGTATTTCAGACTCATGCCCGTGTCGAGAGGTATGAGACCTCTGACAAGTACTTCACCTAAAAGATGGAGGAGAATAGCTCAGCTAGTGAGCATGTGATCAGAATGTTTCGGTACTACAATCACTTGAATCAAGTGGGAGTTAATCTTCCAGATAAGATAGTGATTGACAGAGTTCTCTAGTCACCATCACCAACTTACTGGAACTTCGTGATGAACTATAATATGCAAGGGATGATGAATGCGATTCCCGAGCTCTTCGTGATGCTGAAATCAACAAAGGTAGAAATCAAGAAAAACATCAAGTGTTGATGATTAAACAAGACCACTAGTTTCAAGAAAAGGGCAAAGGGAAACAAAGAGAACTTCAAGAAGAATGGCAAGCAAGTTGTCACTCCCGTGAAGAAGCCCAAAGCTGGACCTAAGTCTAAAACTGAGTGCTTCTACTGCAAAGGAAATGGTCACTGGGAGCGGAACTACCCCAAATATTTGGCGGATAAGAAGGATGGCAAAGTGAATAAAGGTATATTTGATATACATGTTATTGATGTGTACCTTACTAGTGCTCATAGTATCCCCTGGGTATTGATACCTGTTCGGTTGCTAAGATTAGCAACTCGAAATAGGAGTTCCAGAATAAATAGAGACTAGTTGAGGATGAAGTGACGATGTGTGTTGGAAGTGGTTCCAAGATTGATATGATCATCATCGCACACTCCCTATACTTTCGGGATTAGTGTTGAACCTAAATAAATGATATTTGGTGTTTATGTTGAGCATGAATATGATTAGATCATGTTTATTGCAATACAGTTATTCATTTAAGACAGAGAATAATTGTTATTCTATTTACATGAATAAACCCTTCTATGGTCATACACCCAATGTTAATGGTTTATTGAATCTCGATCGTGATGATACACATATTCATAATATTGATGTCAAAAGATGCAAAGTTGATAATGATAGTGCAACTTATTTGTGGCGCTGCCGTTTGGGTCATATCGGTGTAAAGCGCAGGAAGAAACTCCATAAAGATGGGCTTTTGGAATCACTTGATTATGAATCATTTGATAGTTGCAAACCGTGCCTTATGGGCAAGATGACTAAAACTCTGTTCTCTGGAACAATGGAACGAGCTAATGACTTATTAAAAATAATACATACCAATGTATGCGGTCCGATGTGTGTTGAGGCTCGTGGCGGGTATTCTTATTTTCTGACCTTCACAGATGATTTGAGCAGATATGGGTATATCTAATTAATGAAACACAAGTCTGAAACATTTTAGAATTTCAAAGAATTTCAGAGTGAAGTGGAGAATCATCGTAACAAGAAAATAAAGTTTCTACGATCTGATCGTGGAGGTGAATATTTGAGTTATGAGTTTGGCCTTCATTCAAAACAATGTGGAATAGTTTCACAGCTCACTCCACCTAGAACACCATAGCGTAATGGTGTGTCCGAAAGTCGTAACCGTACTTTATTAGATATGGTACAATCTATGATGTCTGTTACCGATTTACCACTGCCATTTTGGGGTTATGCATTGGAGACAGCTGCATTCACGTTAAATAGGGCACCGTCAAAATCCGTTGAGACGACATCATATGAACTGTGGTTTGGCAATAAACCTAAGTTGTCGTTTCTTAAAGTTTGGAGTTGCGATGCTTATGTGAAAAAGCTTCAGCCTGATAAGCTCAAACCCAAATCAGAGAAGTGCGCCGTCATAGGATACCCAAAAGATACTGTTGGGTACACCTTCTACCACAGATCCGAAGGCAAGATCTTTGTTGCTACGAATGGATCCTTTCTAGAGAAGGAGTTTCTCTTGAAAGAAGTGAGTGGGAGGAAAGTAGAACTTGATAAGGTAATTGTACCTTCTCTCGAATTCGACAGTAGCACATCAGAGAAATTTGTTTCCCGTGATGTCTACAACAACTAGAGAGGAAGCTAATGATGATGATCATGAAACTTCAGATCAAGTTTCTACTGGACATCATAGGTTGAATAGAGCACGTTCTGCACCAGAGTGGTACGGTAATCTTGTTCTAGAAGTCATGTTACTAGACCATGACGAACCTACGAACTATGAAGAAGCTATGACGAGCCCATATTCTGACAGATGGCTTGAGGCCATGAAATCTGAGATAGGATCCATGTATGAGAACAAAGTATGGACTTTGGTGGACTTGCCCAATGATCGGCGAGCCATTGAGAATAAATGGATCTTCAAGAGGAAGACAGACACTAATGGTAGAGTTACTATCTACAAAGCTCGACTTGTCGCAAAAAAAGGGTTTTCGACAAGTTCAAGGAGTTGACTACGATGAGACTTTGTCATTCATAGCGATGCTTAAGTCTATCCTAATCATGTTAGAAATTTCCACATTTTATGAAATCTGGCAAATGCATATCAAAATTGCATTCTTTAATGGATTTCTTAAAGAAGAGTTGTATATGATGCAACCAAAAGTTTCGTCGATCCTAAAGGTGCTAACAAAGTGTGTAAGCTCCAGCGATCTATTTACGGATGGGTGCAAGCATCTCAGAGTTGGAATATACCCTTTGATAAGGTGATTGATGACCCACAAGTGTAGCGGATCTATTGTAGTCCTTTCGATAAGTAAGAGTGTCGAACCCAACGAGGAGCAGAAGGAAATGATAAGCGGTTTTCAATAAGGTTTTCTCTGCAAGCACTGAAATAGTAGGTGATAGATAGTTTTGTGATAGGATAAATAGTAACGAGCAAAAGTAAATAAAGTAAATAAGGTGTAGCAAGGTGGCCCAATCCTTTATGTAGCAAAGGATAAGCCTGGACAAATTCTAATAATAATGAAGGAGCTCCCGAGGACACATTGGGAATTATCGTCGAGCTAGTTTCATCACGTTCATAAGATTCGCGTTCGGTACTTTGATAATTTGATATGTGGGTGGACCGACACTTGGGTACTGCCCTAACTTGGACAAGCATCCCACTTATGATTAACCCCTATTGCAAGCGTCCGCAACTACAAAAAGGAGTATTATGGTAAACCTAACCACATCATTAAACATATGGGTCCATATCAACCCCTAACGAAGCAACGCATAAACTAGGGTTTAAGCTTCTGTCACTCTAGCAAACCATCATCTACTTATTACTTCCCTATGCCTTCCTCTAGGCCCAAATAATGGTGAAGTGTCATGTAGTCGACGTTCACATAACACCACTAGAGGAGAGACAACATACATCTCATCAAAATATCGAACGAATACCAAATTCACATGACTACTAATAGCAAGACTTCACCCATGTCCTCAGGAACTAAAGTAACTACTGACAAAGCATAATCATGTTCATAATCATAGGTGTAATAGTATGCATTAAGGATCTGAACATATGATCTTCCACCAAGTAAACCAATAGGTATCAACTACAAGGAGTAATCAACACTACTAGCAACCCACAAGTACCAATTTGTGGTTTTGAATACAAGATTGGATACAAGAGATAAACTAGGGTTTGAGAGGAGATGGTGCTGGTGAAGATGTTGATGGAGATTGACCCCCTCCCGATGAGAGGATCGTTGGTGATGACGTTGGTGATGATTTCCCCCTTCCGGAGGGAAGTGTCCCCGGTAGAACAGCTCCGCCAGAGCCCTAGATTGATTCCGCCAAGGTTCCGCCTCGTGGCGGCGGAGTTTCGTCCCGTAAGCTTGCCCACGAATTTTTCCAGGACAAAACCCTTCATATAGCAGAAGATGTTCGCCGGAAGCCCACCAGGGGGCCCAGGAGATAGGGGCGCGCCCCCTGTCTCCTGGACAGGGTGTGGCCCCCCTGGCCTATTTCTTTTGCTCATAAATTCTTAATAAATCCAAAAAGTGGTTTCGTGGAGTTTCAGGACTTTTGGAGTTGTGCAGAATAGGTTTCCAATGTTTGCTCCTTTTTCAGCCAGAATTCCAGCTGCCGGCATTCCCCCTCTTCATGGTAAACCTTGTAAAATAAGAGAGGTAGCCATAAGTATTGAGATATAATGTGTAATAACAGCCCATAATGCAATAAATATTGATATAAAAGCATGATGCAAAATGGACGTATCAACTCCCCCAAGCTTAGACCTCGCTTGTCCTCAAGCGGAAACCGAGATTGAGAAATATGTCCACATGTTTAGAGATAGAGGTGTCGATAAAAATAAAATACGGACATGAGGGCATCATGATCATTCTAATAACAGCAACATATATAGATTTTGTCATATGATTTCCTATGTTCAAGTAATAAGCAATTCACAATGTCAAGTATGGTTCATAAACTTCATTGGGAGCTAACAAAGTATAATCTCAGTCATTGAAGCAATTGCAATTTATCGTAACATCATAAAGAGTCAATAATAGAGCTTTTCAGCAAGATCACATACTCAACTATCTCGTAGTCCCCCATAATTGTTAACACTCACGCAATACTTGTGGTTATAGAGTTTCAGCCGGACACTGAGAAAGATAGGGGCTTATTGTGTTGCCTCCCAACATATTCACCTTTAGGTGATGTCAACAATAATAGCCAATGCCAACTTACATTCAACTTGATATATGTATCATGACCTTTCAAACACGAGCTTGCCAAAGGATAAAATGAAATAGTGGAAAGGTGAGGATCACCTTGACTCAAGCATAAAGTAAAAACATAAAGTAAAAGATAGGCCCTTCGCAGAGGGAAGCAGAGGTTTTCATGTGCTTTTAGGGTTGGATACACAAAATCTTAATGCAAAAGAACATCACTTTGTATTGCCCCTTGTATGTGGAACTTTATTATGCACTCCGTCGCTTTTATTACTTCCACAACAAGTTCATACAAAGCTTATTTTCTTTGCACTAATAAGTCATGCATATTTAGAGAGCAATTTGTATTGCTTGCACCGATGACAACTTACATGAAGGATCTTACTCAATCCATAGGTAGGTATGGTGGACTCTCATGGCAAAATTGGGTTTAAGGAAGTTTGGAAGCACAAGTAGTATCTCTACTTGGTGCAAGGAGTTTTGGCTAGCATGAGGGGGGAAAGGAAAGCTCAACATGTTCAGAAGGTCACTGACAATATACTTTAACTGAGATGTCAGAAAACATAAACCATTACGTTGTCTTCCTTGTCCAACATCAACTCTTTTAGCATGTCATTCTTAATGAGTGCTTCACAATCATAAAAGATGTCCAAGATAATATATCTATATGTGAACCCCTCTTTCCTTATCACTTCCTATTAATTGCAATGATGACCAAGGCTACATTCATCAACTCTCAACAATTTTTATGCCTCATACTTGCTATTTGTGAAGTTATCACTATCCAAAAGATCAATATGAACTCTTTTGTTCTATCTACTCTCTCAAGATCATAGCAATATAGCAAAGCCCTTGACTCAACACTAATCTTTATTATGGATAGCACACGGACTTGCTTAAAAAAAGAGATCACAAAGCAAAACTCAAAACTAATTGATATCAAAACTTCAATCTACTAGATCAATATACTACTAAAAGGATCGAACTAAATAAAGCGGTAAAGATAGGAGTGTGATGGTGATACGATACCGGGGCACCTCCCCCAATCTTGGCAGTTGCCAAGGGGAGTGCCCATACCCAAGTAATTATTTCTTGTGAGGTGGTGGAGTGGGAATTGTTGCATTTTTCTTCTCTAGCTTGCGTCTGAGGCTAAAGTTTCCCTCCCTCAGATCTTCATTCTCGAGCTCAAGTTTCATTATCTTTTTGCATAGTGTTGCCTTGCTGACCTGCAAAAAATGTGGTGGGATAGATTGGACCTTAGTGAGGCTTGACTTCTTGAACTCCACATGCATATCACCAGGTTGAGGTAGTGGATCATCCTCTTCATCGGAGCTTGTCTCCTCCTTCCTGTTTGGATCATAGTCTTCTTCTTCCTCTGTGGTCCAGCCATAATGTTCCACATCTGCATATACTTTTGGATTTGCAATATAATCAGCTATGTAACTCTCTCCCTCAGAATCTTGGGACGACATCTTGTTCCAAATCTGCAACAGGAATAGCTCGAAACAAAAACACAGGATATTTGCTTGATACGGTGGTCAAAACCTTCGGGAGTATATATATTGAATTTTTACCGACCAAAATACGTAACATACAAGAAAACGGAGTTCGGGAGGCACACGAGGTGCCCACGAGACAGGGGGCGCCCTATGGGGGGGCACGCCCTCCTCTCTTGTGGGAGCCTCGTGTCCCTTTCGGACTACTTCTTTCTTCCTAAAATTCTTAAATAATCCAAAACTGATAAAAATTGCCATTAGAGTTGTTTTGGAGTCGGTATACTTACCGTACCATGTACCTATGCCTTTTCGGAGTCTAGAACGTTCTGGAAAGTGTCTCTTATGTACTCCTCTGGGGTTATGGTTTCAATAATATTAGTTTCAACATTGATAGGGTTGCCTGAAATATAATGCTTGATTCTTTGACCATTAACCACCCTCGGATTTGTGCCTTCAAAGTTGTTAATTTTTATAGCACCGGAACGATAGACCTCCTCGATAACATAGGGACCTTCCCATTTTGAGAGAAGTTTTCCTGCAAAAAATCTTAAACGAGAGTTGAATAATAACACATAATCTCCTACGTTAAACTCATGCTTTTGTGTCCTTTTATCATGCCAGCGTTTGACTTTTTCTTTGAAGAGCTTGGCATTCTCATAAGCTTGGGTTCTCCATTCATCAAGTGAGCTAATATCAAACAACCTCTTCTCACCGGCAAGTTTGAAGTCATAATTGAGCTCTTTAATAGCCCAATATGCTTTATGTTCAAGTTCAAGAGGTAAATGACATGCTTTTCCATAAACTGTCTTATATGGAGACATACCCATAGGATTTTTGTATGCAGTTCTATAGGCCCATAATGCATCATCAAGTTTTTTGGACCAATTCTTTCTAGATCTATTCACAGTCTTTTGCAAAATTAATCTGAGCTCTCTATTGCTCAACTCTACTTGACTACTAGACTGCGGATGATAAGGAGATGCAATTCTATGATTGACATCGTACTTAGCAAGCATCTTACAGAAAGCACCATGAATAAAGTGTGAACCACCATCAGTCATAAGATATCTAGGGACTCCAAACCTCAGAAAAATAACTTCTTTAAGCATTTTAATAGAAGTGTTATGATCAGCACTACTAGTTGGAATAGCTTCTACCCACTTAGTAACGTAATCAACAACAACTAAAATATGTGTATAACCATTGGAGGCAGGAAAAGGTCCCATATAATCAAAGCCCCAAACATCAAGCGGTTCAATAACAAGAGAATAATTCATAGGCATTTCTTGACGTCTACTGATGTTACCTATTCTTTGGCATTCATCACAAGATACGACAAACTTACGAGCATCTTTGAAAAGAGTAGGCCAATAAAAACCAGATTGTAGTACCTTGTGTGCAGTTCTATCTCCAACGTGGTATCCTCCATAGGATTCAGAGTGACATTTGCGTAGGATTTGTTCTTGTTCATGCTCAGGCACACAACGTCTAATAATACCATCTACTCCTTCTTTATAAAGGTGTAGATCATCCCAGAAGTAATGTCTTAAATCATAAAAGGACTTTTTCTTTTGCTGGTATGTGAAACTAGGCGGTATATATTTAGCAACAATGTAATTAGCATAGTCAGCATACCAAGGAGCATTATGAGAAGCATTGATAACCGCTAATTGTTCATCAGGAAAACTATCATTAATAGGCAGTGGGTCATCAAGAACATTCTCTAACCTAGACAAGTTGTCTGCAATGGGGTTCTCAGCTCCCTTTCTATCAATAATATGCAAGTCAAATTCTTGGAGCAAGAGAACCCATCTAATGAGTCTAGGCTTAGCATCTTTCTTTTCCATGAGATATTTAATAGCAGCATGATCAGTGTGAATAGTAACTTTGGAATCAACAATATAAGGTCTAAACTTATCACATGCAAACACAACTGTTAAGAACTCTTTTTCAGTAGTAGCATAATTTCTCTGGGCAGAATCAAGAGTCTTACTAGCATAATGGATAACATTTAATTTCTTATCGACTCTTTGCCCTAGAATAGCACCTACAGCATAATCACTAGCATCACACATAATTTCAAAAGGCAAATTCCAATCAGGTGGCTGAACAATAGGTGCTGTGATCAAAGCTTTCTTAAGTGTTTCAAATGCGTCTACACAATCATCATCAAAGACAAAAGGGATATCTTTTTGCAATAAATTAGTCAAAGGCCTAGAGATTTTAGAAAAGTCCTTAATGAACCTCCTATAAAAACCGGCATGACCAAGAAAACTTCTTATACCTTTTATGTCCTTGGGACATGGCATCTTTTCAATAGAATCAACTTTGGCTTTATCAACTTCAATACCCCTCTCGGAGATCTTGTGCCCCAATACAATGCCTTCATTAACCATAAAGTGACACTTTTCCCAATTCAGGACGAGACTAGTATCTTTGCATCTCTACAAAACTCGATCAAGATTGCTCAAACAATCATCAAAATAGGATCCATAGACGGAGAAGTCATCCATGAATACCTCACAAATCTTTTCACAAAAATCAGAAAATATAGCCATCATGCATCTTGAAAGGTAGCAGGTGCATTACATAAACCAAAAGGCATACGTCTATAAGAAAAAGTACCAAAAGGGCAAGTAAAAGTAGTTTTAGATTGATCCCCTGCTGACACAGGTATTTGAGAGAAACCAGAATAACCATCTAGAAAGAAAAAATGTGTGTGTTTGGATAGCCTTTCTAGCATTTGATCAATAAAAGGTAAAGGGTAATGATCTTTCTTAGTGGCTTTATTTAACTTAGAAAAATCAATTACCATCCTATAGCCCGTAATAATTCTTTGCGGGATCAATTCATCTTTATCATTAGGAACAACGGTAATACCTCCCTTTTTAGGGACACAATGGACAGGGCTTACCCATTCACTATCAGCAACGGGATAAATAATACCTGCCTCAAGGAGTTTTAGAATCTCCTTTCTTACCACTTCCTTCATTTTGGGGTTTAATCGTCTTTGAGGATCTCTAACAGGTTTGGCATCTTTCTCCACTGAAATTTTGTGTTGACATAATGTGGGACTAATGCCCTTAAGATCATCCAGAGTATATCCAATAGCAGCTTGGTGCTTCTTCAGAGTTTTCAATAATCTTTCTTCTTCTTTCTCTGAAAGGTTGGCACTAATAATAACAGGATATATTTCTTTTTCATCAAGATAAGCATACTTGAGATTATCAGGTAATGGTTTGAGTTCAAACACGGGATCACCCTTGGGTGGAGGGGGATCCCCAAGAATTTCAACGGGAAGATTATGTTTTTAGCATAGGTTCTTGTTTAAGGAACACTTCATCTATTTCTTCTCTTTCCTTCATAAACATATCGTTTTCATGGTCTAACAAATATTGTTCTAACGGATCAGTTGGAGGAACAACAATAGAAGCAAGACCAATAATCTCATCCTTACTAGATGGTTCCTTTTCACGAGGTTGTCTACTAAACTTAGCGAAATTAAACTCATGAGACATACCATCTATACCAACAGTGACAATATTCTTTTCACAATCAATCTTAGCACTAGAAGTATGCAAGAAAGGTCTACCAAAAATAATGGGACAAAAATTATCTTGTGGGGAAGCAAGAACAAGAAAATCAGCAGGGTATTTAATCTTTCCACACAAGACTTCAACATCTCTAACAATCCCAATAGATTTAATGGTGTCCCTATTAGCAAGCTTAATAGTAACATCAATGTCTTCTAATTCAACAGGTGCAATATCGTGCATAATTTCTTTATAAAGATCGTAAGGTATAGCATTAGCACTGGCACCCATATCACATAAGCCATGATAACAATGATATCCTATTTTAACAGAAATAATAGGCGTGCCTACAACAGGTCTACGTGTCTTAGTATTGGGTCTAGCAATATTAGCAGTTTCACCCACGAAAGAAATAACATGCCCATCTAAGTCTTCATCCAAGAGATCTTTAATCATAGCAATACTAGGTTAAACATTAATTTGCTCAGGGGGTGTATAAGTCCTAGTATTACTCTTACGAACAACAGTCGAAGCTTTAACATGATCTTTTATCCTAACAGGAAAAGGAGGTTTTTCGACATAAGTAGTAGGAATAATAGGATCACTATATGTAATAGTCTTTTCTTCGACTGTAATAGGTGCAACTACTTTCACTTCAACAGGAGGATTATATTTAAACCACTTCTCTTTAGGGAGATCAACGTGAGCAGCAAAAGTTTCACAAAAAGTAGCTACTATCTCAGAGTCAAGTCCATACTTAGAGCTAAATCCACGAAAAGCATTGGTATCCATAAAAGATTTAACACAATCAAACTTAGGTGTCATACCTGACCCCTTACCATCGTCAGAACCCCAATCTTCAGAGTTGCGTTTAATTCTTTCCAATAAGTCCCATTTGAAATCAATAGTCTTCAGCATATAGGAACTAGCACAGGAAGTATCGAGCAGGTTGCGATTATCAAGAGAAAGCCGAGCATAAAAATTCTGAATAATCATTTCCCGAGAGAGCTCATGATTGGGGCATGAATATAACATTGACTTAAGCCTCCCCCAAGCTTGAGCGATGCTTTCTTCTTCGCGAGGCCAGAAATTATATATGTAATTACGATCACGATGAACAAGATGCATAGGATAAAACTTCTGGTGAAATTCCAATTTCAATCGCTTATAATTCCAAGATCTCGTATCATCACATAGCCTATACCATGTCATTGCATCTCCCTTCAAAGATAAAGGGAAGACCTTCCTTTTGACAACATCATCGGGAATACCTGCAAGCTTAAATAATCCACAAACTTCATCCACAAAGATAAGGTGTAAGTTGGGATGCAAAGTTCCGTCTCCTGCAAAAGGATTAGCTAGCAGTTTTTCTATCATACCCGAAGGAATCTCAAAGTGAATATTTTCATGAAGTTCAGTAGGTTGAGGAGCATCTCTTTGCTCCTCTGGTTGGGGTGAAGATACCCAAAACAAGCCACTCAAAGGATTAGTTTCCATAGTGACAAGTAACAGAAAATTTCAGCACGCTATATAATTGTTTCCTTACCAAGTTCCACACACCAAGAGCGCTACGCTGCCCGGCAACGGCGCCAGAAAAGAGTCTTGATGACCCACAAGTGTAGGGGATCTATCGTAGTCCTTTCGATAAGTAAGACTGTCGAACCCAACGAGGAGCAGAAGGAAATGATAAGCGGTTTTCAGTAAGGTTTTCTCTGCAAGCACTGAAATAGTAGGTGATAGATAGTTTTGTGATAGGATAAATAGTAACGAGCAAAAGTAAATAAAGTAAATAAGGTGCAGCAAGGTGGCCCAATCCTTTATGTAGCAAAGGATAAGTCTGGACAAATTCTAATAATAATGAAGGAGCTCCCGAGGACACATTGGGAATTATCGTCGAGCTAGTTTCATCACGTTCATAAGATTTGCGTTCGGTACTTTGATAATTTGATATGTGGGTGGACCGACACTTGGGTACTTCCCTAACTTGGACAAGCATCCCACTTATGATTAACCCCTATTGCAAGCGTCCGCAACTACAAAAAGGAGTATTAAGGTAAACCTAACCACAACATTAAACATATGGGTCCATATCAACCCCTAACGAAGCAACGCATAAACTAGGGTTTAAGCTTCTGTCACTCTAGCAACCCATCATCTACTTATTACTTCCCTATGCCTTCCTCTAGGCCCAAATAATGGTGAAGTGTCATGTAGTCGATGTTCACATAACACCACTAGAGGAGAGACAACATACATCTCATCAAAATATCGAACGAATACCAAATTCACATGACTACTAATAGCAAGACTTCACCCATGTCCTCAGGAACTAAAGTAACTACTCACAAAGCATAATCCTGTTCATAATCAGAGGTGTAATAGTATGCATTAAGGATCTTAACATATGATCTTCCACCAAGTAAACCAATGGGTATCAACTATAAGGAGTAATCAACACTACTAGCAACCCACAAGTACCAATTTGTGGTTTTGGATACAAGATTGGATACAAGAGATAAACTAGGGTTTGAGAGGAGATGGTGCTGGTGAAGATGTTGATGGAGATTGACCCCCTCCCGATGAGAGGATCGTTGGTGATGACGTTGGTGATGACTTCCCCCTTCCGGAGGGAAGTGTCCCCGGCAGAGCAGCTCCGCCAGAGCCCTAGATTGATTCCGCCAAGGTTCCACCTCGTGGCGGCGGAGTTTCGTCCCGTAAGCTTGTCCATGAATTTTTCCAGGACAAAACCCTTCATATAGCAGAAGATGTTCACCGAAAGCCCCCCAAGGGGCCCAGGAGATAGGGGCGCGCCCTATAGGGGGGCGCCCCCTGTCTCCTGGACAGGGTGTGGGCCCCCTGGCCTATTTCTTTCGCTCATAAATTCTTAATAAATCCAAAAAGTGGTTTCGTGGAGTTTCAGGACTTTTGGAGTTGTGCAGAATAGGTTTCCAACGTTTGCTCCTTTTTCAGCCAGAATTCCAGCTGCCGGCATTCCCCCTCTTCATGGTAAACCTTGTAAAATAAGAGAGAATAGCCATAAGTATTGAGATATAATGTGTAATAACAGCCCATAATGCAATAAATATTGATATAAAAGCATGATGCAAAATGGACGTATCAGTGATCAAAGCATATGGTTTTATACAGACTATTGGAGAAGCCTGTATTTACAAGAAAGTGAGTGGGAGCTCTATAGCATATGTGGATGACATATTGTTGATTGGAAATGATATAGAATTTCTGGATAGCATAAAAGGATACTTGAATAAGATTTTTTTCAATGAAAGACCTCGGTGAAGCTGCTTATATATTGAGCATCAAGATCTATAGAGATAGATCAAGACGCTTGATAGGACTTTCACAAAGCACATACCTTGACAAGATTTTGAAGGAGTTCAAAATGGATCAGTCAAAGAAAGGGTTCTTACCTATGTTACAAGGTGTGAAGTTGAGTAAGACTCAAAACCCGACCATGGCAGAATATATAGAGATGAAAGTCATTCCCTACGCCTGAGTCATAGGTTCTGTAAAGTATGCCATGCTGTGTACGAAACCTATTATGTACCTTGCCATAAGTCTGGCAGGAAGGTACCAATAGTGATCCAGGAGTAGATCACTAGACAACGGTCAAAATTATCCTTAGAGGACTAAGGAAATACTTCTCGGTTATGGAGGTGATAAAGAGTTCGTCGTAAAGAGTTACGTCGATGCAAGCTTTTACACCGATCCAGATGACTCTGAGTCTCAATCTGGATATGTATTGAAAGTGGGAACAATTCGCTAGAGTAGCTTCATGCAGAGCATCATAGACATAGAAATTTGCAAAATACATAAGGATCTAAATGTGGCGGACCCGTTGACTAAACTTCTCTCACAAGCAAAACATAATCACACCTTAGTACTCTTTGGGTGTTAATCACATAGTGATGTGAACTAGATTATTGACTCTAGTAAACCCTTTGGGTGTTGGTTACATGGCGATATGAACTATGGGTGTTAATCACATAAAGATGTGAACTTTTGGTGTTAACACATGGTGATGTGAACTAGATTATTGACTCTAGTGCAAGTGGGAGACTGAAGGAAATATGCCCTAGAGGCAATAATAAAGTTGTTATTTTATATTTCCTTATATCATGATAAATGTTTATTATTCATGCTAGAATTGTATTAACCGGAAACTTGATACATGTGTGAATACATAGACAAAACACCGTGTCCCTAGTATGCCTCTACTAGACTAGCTCGTTGATCAAAGATGATTAAGTTTCCTAGCCATGAACATGAGTTGTCATTTGATGAACATGATCACATCATTAGTGGAATGATGTGATGGACAAGACCCATCCGTAAGCTTAGCATAATGATCATTCAATTTTATTGCTACTACTTTCTTCATGTCAAATACATATTCCTCCGACTATGAGATTATGCAACTCCTGGACACCGGAGGAATGCCTTGTGTGCTATCAAATGTCACAACATAATTGGGTGATTATAAATATGCTCTACTGGTATCTCCGAAGGTGTTTGTTTGATTGGCATAGATCGAGAATAGGATTTTTCACTCCGAGTATCGGAGAGGTATCTCTGGGCCCTCTCGGTAATGCACATCATATGAAGCCTTGCAAGCAATGTGACTAATGAGTTTGTTGCATGATTATGCATTACGGAATGAGTAAAGAGACTTGCTGGTAACGAGATTGAAGTAGGTATGAAGATACCAACGATCGAATCTCGGCCAAGTAACATACCGATGACAAAGAGAATAACGTATGTTGACATTGCGGTTCGACCGATAAAGATCTTCGTAGAATATGTGGGAACCAATATGAGCGTCTAGGTTCTGCTATTGGTTATTGACCAGAGAGGTGTCTTGGTCATGTCTACATAGTTCTCAAACCCATAGGGTCCGCACGCTTAACGTTCGATGATGATATGCATTATATGGGTTATGTGTTTTGGTGACCGAAGGTTGTTAGGAGTCTCGGATGAGATCACGGACATGATGAGGAGTCTCAAAATGGTCGAGAGGTAAAGATTGATATACTTGAAGGTTATATTCGGACACCGGAATGCTTCCGGAGTGTTTCGGGTATTTTTCGGAGTACCGAGGGGTTACCGGAACCCCCCGGGGAAGTAATGGGCCTTATGGGCCCTAAGAGTAGAGGCAAGGCAGGCCACAGGAGGTGGTGTGCCCCCTCCCCCCATGGGAGTCCGAATTGGACAAAGGGGAGGGGCGCGGCCCCACTTTCCTTCTCCCTCTCCCTCTCCCTCTACTTCCCTCTTTCGCCCTCCATTGGAAAGGAAGGGGGGCGACTAGGACTAGGAGTCCTAGTAGGACTCCCCCCACTTGGGCGCGCCCTAGGTCGGCCCTCCTCCCCTCTCCTCCTTCCTATATGGGGGCGGGGGGGCACCTCAAGGCACATCAATTGTTTCTAAGCCGTGTGCAGTGCCCCCCTCCACCGTTTACTCCTCCGGTCATATTGTTGTAGTGCTTAGGTGAAGCCCTGAGCGGATCACATCACCATCACCGTCACCATGCCGTCATGCTGATGGAACTCATCTACTCCTTAGTACCTCTACTGGATCAAGAGTTCGAGGGACGTCATCGAGCTCAACGTGTGCAGAACTCGGAGGTGCCGTACGTTCGGTGCCTGATCAGTTGAATCGAGAAGTCGTTCGACTACATCAACCGCGTTAAGCTAACACTTCCGCTTTCGGTCTACGAGGGTACATGGACACACTCTCCCCATTTCGTTGTTATGCATCTCCTAGGTAGATCTTGCATGGGCGTAGGATTTTTTTTGAAATTGCATGCTATGTTTCCTAACAATGCCAAACCAATTCTCATATCCCAAATTATTAATAAAACCCAACTCATTATTATTAATTGTGTCGAGAGTTCCTGATAGTTTCAGTTCCAAAGGCTCAACTTGCCCGTAACCGGGGACATGGCTAATCTATTAGGTTTTGATACTCTGCAGAGTCTTGCACACTTTTGACTTTCCCCACAAGATTCGTCCGCCTTCGTTGAAGTCCTCGCACTGCTTGGTGTTTGAGAACCGGATGACTGAAATATGGTCTTCCAAAGAGTTCCTCTAGGCCATTGTCGGTGCCCGTCCAATCCTATCGTTCTTCGATATCTCATAGCACCGTCCAGCCAGAGTCACTATGATGTCCAACCAAGCCAGAAACCATAATGGCTTGTGGTTGTTCAGATAAGCCTCGGGTCCTTAAGTATTCATTTTGTCTCTTCATGCATGGGTGGAACTTTCCGCGTGAATTGGCACTTCTCCGGCAACACCTTGGCTAACCACTGGTTCCTCCTTGGTGCCGTTCATCCAATTTGCACCCAGAGTTACATTGCATCATGAATTCTTGAAGTCTTGATGTCTTGATCATAATTAAATCTCACAACTCCCATGGAATTCACTCAACCAACCCCATCTACTAGAGCGTAGCAAACTAAAATTTCATCGTAATCCCAAGCATTGGTGTCAGGGGAGTGGGTTTTTTTCTACCTCATGATACTACTTGCAAGATCAACATGGTGGTACTACTTGCAAGATCAACATGGTGGAAAGGTGGTAACTAATGCAAAAATAAAACATAGGTAAAAACAATGATCAAAGTGACTTGCCTTCCTGATGTTCTTGAAACGCTAACGACTCGTAATAACAGGCTTCGCACTCCGGATAGTCCAACAAGAACAAACATTAACAGACAATATGCAATTCATCCTAATAACAATAGTATAACAACAAGTAAAACTAATAATAAAACAATCAAAAAAAAAGAAAGCAAAACCAAAGAAAACTCCAAAACAGACAAAAGAAAAACTATAGTGTTATACTACTCCACAATAATTTATTTTCTGTCCTAATAAAAGTTTTAACATAAAAGAACATCTAAAACAACTAACTAAACATAAATTATTTTTCATAATTTATTAGCAAAAAGAGACAAATAAAAAGATAATATAAAACTCTAGATATAACCTAAACAAGTTTAAAGACAAAATAGTAACAAAAAATATTTAATTAATTCTAAAAACTAGCTACTGTTGTCTAACAGAAACATACTACAACAAGTTGAAAGTTGCAAAAAGATTTAATTAAATCCAATTAAAATTCACTAAGTTATTAACTAATTAATTTTCTATAGCAAATAGTATTATTTTTAGTAAAACTCTAATTTAAATTATTATAATGTCAACTAAACAAATCCTATTGTTTAAACTATCTAACTAGTGACTAGGAGCAAAAACAATTAAATTAAAACCTATTTTAAAACTCAAGTTATTGCCAAAATAGTGATTTAGACAAATTTAAGCAAATTCAAATTTAAACTTTTCAAACAAGGCCAAACTTTGCATCTACAGAAACTCATAAAATTCTAAACCTAGTGAAAAAAATAATCACTCAAAAACATTAAATATTCTAGGAGATATTGGATTTCTAAATTAGAAACAATTTATGTAAAAGAAAACAGAACTACTAATCGGCAAGTGGCCACATGGCGTACTGCTACTGGCTAGAGGCGTGAGTGCTAGAGCTAAAACGGGCGGTCAACTGAGCCTTAAAGGAAAACGTTTCACGCCTAAAATAACTATGTTCTAATCTAACCACTAGATCGAGATCCTACAGTGGCGAGGGACTCCAGTACTCGCCATGGCTGAGGGAGAACTCCGGCACGGCGGCGGTGCTGTGGATGATGGCGACAGTGTTCTAGGGGATCCCGAGCTCCGGCGAGTCGCTCCAGAGGTGTAGGCGAGCACGGGGAGTCGACGGGTGGCGGTGGCTAGGGTTAGCGTAGGCTAGGGCAGCGGCGGCGAGTGAAACGTCTCCAACGTATCTATAATTTTTGATTGTTCCATGCTATTATAGTATCAATCTTGGATGTTTTATATACCATTCTATGCAATTATATATCATTTTTTGGGACTAACCTATTAACTCAGTGCCTAGTGCCAGTTGTTGTTTTTTTGCATGTTTTTGGCTTTCCAGGAAATCAATATCAAACGAAGTCGAAATAGAGAAAAAAGTTGGATTAATTTTTTCTAGACCAGAAGAGACCCTAGAAGGTTCGGGAGAAGGCCAGACGAGCTTGGGGACCGACAAGCTCAGGGGGTGCGTCCCAGGGGGAGGCACGCCCCAGGCTTGTGGGAATAAGGAGTGGCAAGAGCCTAAACATGGGGATGCCCAAGGCATCCCAAGGTAATATTCAAGGACTCCCAAGCAACTAAGCTTGGGGATGCCCCGAAAGGCATCCCCTCTTTCTTCTACCAACTATCGGTAATTTTACTTGGAGCTATATTCTTATTCGTCACATGATATGAGTTTTGCTTGGAGCGTCATGTATTATATGAGTTTTTGCTTTGTTTGGTTTTAAGTTTGTCACAATCATCTTTGCTGGATACACCTTTTTGATAGGGACACACATTTTCATGATTTGTTAGAATACTTTATGTGCCTCGATTGTATATTTTGAGCTAGGCAGTTGCTCTAGTGCTTCACTTATATCTTTTTTATCACGGTGGTGTTTATATTTTGAAGAAATGGATGAACTCTCATGCTTCACTTATATCTTTTTGAGAGTTGATAATAGTAATGGTAATTTGTACAAGATATGAATTTGGTCCCAATATGATGAATATCTAAGAGCGATATATTAAAAACTTTCGTATGGATCATTGCATATGATAAGTTTGATTCCTTGCAATAGTTTTGCGATATGGAGATGATAATACGTGAGTTATGCTAGTGAGTAATTATGCTTTAGTAAGAATATTGGTGTTAAGGTTTATGATTTCCTATGCATGCATGTAAAGTCAATAGTTATGCAACGAAGTTACATCCTACTTATGGTGCATCATTCAGTGTTAATTGTGTTCAATGCATGTTTGTGATGTTTTTGTTTTTTGGTTGGTTGCTTCTCAATCTATTTGTGATCCTTCACTTGTACTAAGAGGAAATACTACTTGTGCATCCAATTTCTTAAACCCAAAGTTGTGCCAAATGAGTCCACCATACCTACCTCCGTCCAGTATTTACATTTCGTTCTAAGTAATTTGCATGTGACAACTCTAATCATTCAAAAAAAGTCCCGTTCTGTGTGCCCGTATCGCTCATGAAGCGGCAGGGGGTGGCCAATATTTTCCATGCTAGGTGTCTTATTCTCACGATGAGTGTTTATTCACTTGTCATTGCACGAGAGTGTGGCAGGTAATAGGGATGCCCAGTACCGAAATGAGAAATACTATGATAATAAATTCCTTGAAAAGTGTTGGTATGGAAGGCACCCGCGGATACGGCTAGCCACGGATTGTGAAAGAATGGTGAAAAGTAAATAAACTTTATTTTTTGTTTGGGAACCGCCTATAATGTGTTTAGCATGGAAGATATTGAGAATTCTCTGTCATTTTCGTTGACAGGAAAAGCATGACATACACATCCGCTACAAGGGCAACGACCATCTCAAAAACAATTTCATCTCTGTTTTTAAACTTTGAGCTCTGGCACCTCTACAAATCTCCGCTTCCCTCTTTGAAGGGCCTGATTATTTTACTTTTATGTAATTTTTATTTTTATTTGAGTCTCCATCTTCTCTTATAAAGCACCAACTCGAGAGTACTATTGTCATACTTATGCATTGGGTGTAGCTAATATTGAGTGTGTTTCATGAATGGACCAATGAGTGAGCATAATGTGCTAGGGATAACCTTCTTTAGCGTTGATATTTTGAAAGACATGGTTGCTTGATGGTATACTTGAGTATTTATATTTCATGTCAAATTATAGGCTATTGTTTTGAATCACTCAAGTCAAAATATCCATGCTACAAAAGAAAAGATTATATGATAATTATGATAGGTAGAATTCCGCATCAAAAATTCTATTTTTATCATTTACCTACTCGAGGGCGAGCAGAAATTAAGATTTGGGATGCTTGATACGTCTCCAATGTATCTATAATTTTTGATTGTTCCATGCTATTATAGTATCAATCTTGGATATTTTATATACCATTATATGCAGTTATATATTATTTTTTGGGGCTAATCTATTGACTGAGTGCCCATTGTCAGTTGCTGTTTTTTGTGTGCAGATTTTTGACTTTTCAGAAAATCAATATTAAACAAAGTCCAAACGTACAAAAAACTTTGGATTAGTTTTTTCTGGACTAGAAGAGACCTTAGAAGGTTCGGAAGAAGGCCAAACTAGAGAGAAAATTAACCAGTCCCTCCAATCCAAAATAAGTGTTGCGACACTTATTTTGGACTGGAGGGAGTATTTTCTAGGAAAGCTGGTGTATAATTTATAATAGTGAACGACCAAAAATGCCCATGGCACATAAATATACTACACAAATTTTGGTGTAGCATTGCCACATCAACGATTGAAAATGATTTGATGTTCCGTCAAAGGACTCTACCCTGATGCTTCATTGAGCTAGTAACATATCTTGCCATTTAAGTTTGCACTATCAGCTATGCCTGTTAGATGTGAGCAACAATACCTGTTAAAAACCCGACCTGTTAAAAATCTTATTAATTCATCGCAAAAATATCTTATTAATAGAATATAAAAAAGAGGCAATCATAAATGAGGCATTACAAGATATGAAAATAATACCTACAACTAAGTCGACTTCCTCCGCAACAATGCTTTCAAAAGGGCACAAATGTCCTTACATCACCGTCGGCACATCCCTTCCGAGACAGCCTGGACAATGAAGTTTATCCTAGTTGCTGAGACCACCGATGAAGAGCAATACACAACAAGTAGACAACGCCTTTAACAAGGTAAAGACACAAGTTCGTTACTGTTAAGCCCAACCAATAAATGTCACGACAAGAGAATTCACCCCGGGATGGAGTGTCGTAACAATTAGTATCTTGAACACAGATCATCCGGTAGTTGCCTCTACCAGTACTCCATGCCAGGCGAAAAAGGCACTAGCAGACTGGTGACACATCTTCCCATCTTATAGCACTGCCACAACCATTAGGGGGCCACCCATGCCTCGTCGCGGATCTGGTTACTGCAAGCCCACACTACCGCGAGTCACACTACAGTGTCCACAATACCGTCTGATCCACAGTCCCAGTTTTAGATGATGTCGGGAACTGTCGTTGCACCCATTACTGATCAACGTCGGCCACTGCCGCTGGCACTATGAACCTCCGCATGTGATGGCTGTTGCCCTTGTAGCGGATGAACATCCCTCGTAGCACTAGACCTGACCACCAGCGTTGTGCCTGCAAGTAAGCTGACACGCCTGTGGATGCGCCATCGCGCCCTGCATCTCCTTGAGTATGTGTATTCTACAGGAGAAAGATGAATATATTTGGTTGCATCAAGAACAAATAACATGCAAAGTGACCTAATGCTCTTGAAAGTTATGCCCCCTCCGTCCACAAATAGATGACGTATAAATTAAGTCACAAAATTTTGTTTTCTATTTTTTTTGTGAAATATCAGACCTATTAGAAAGAGACATCGGAATTACAAAGCACCCCAAACATGATAAAAATTACATCGAGTTTCATGGGACCATTGTTGCCGCTAGAACGAGTCGCCGGCGCGCCACTGTCGCCACTCTCATACCGAAGCCGGCTTGACCTTGTCGATGACACTTGTGAAGTCTTTATGCATGTTCCCCTAAGGAAAAGCATTCGGGAGCCGCAGTCGTCGCCATTGAATCCTTGAATCGACCCGAGGAGCTAGCAGGAATCTACGCCAAAGGTCCGTCTAATCCGTCCTGACGAACGAACTTGAGAAGGATTGGAGTCCGGAAGACTAACTCGGAGAAGAAGCGCTGCCATCCGTCTGAGTGCCGCCCTTGCGGGAACCAAAACCCTACTTATCTAAGTCGAGGCACCAGAAATACCATCCCGCCACCGACCACTGGAGCAGCAGCCGGAAGGGAGGCGAATCCAAGGACTTGCCGGTGGAGATCGAAGGGAAGAAGTCTTTCCCTAGTCGCCTTGCGAGAGGGGAAAGGAAAAGTTGTTCTAAATTCGACCAAGAATATATCAAAAATATGAAGATAAACCATATCAAATCTATATAAATATATCCATCATTAGATATATTTTCATAATGTACTTTTTCAATATTGTAGTTGTTGACATATGTTCTATTTCATGAAACATATAAATAGTTATTTTTAACTGAATTTATACGCCACCTATTTTAGGATGGACGGAGTAACAAGTTTTGTGTAACGTAGGTCATGTTAGGGCATGATCAATGCATAGCCCCAGGGTGATGCCCCGTACGCCATATAGGATCAGACGTCAGGAAAAGTAGGTTCAGATGGAGCAGCGGGATCCTCTACAGGAGGCAAGTGCTTGGGGAGAAAAAGTGTGGTCCAATGCATAAAACTGAAAAGGTTGAATTGAAGAGTAGAGATGCATGTGTAATGGAAGTCTTTATTTTTTATTCTTTGATGAGGCCCACTAGCGGCACCTTGCGTTGGGAGAAAAAAATAATGTAGATGCTTCAAGCTACTTTTTCTAACGGGGCAGCTGTATTCGTATGCCACCATAGTTCATGCCCTTGTACTTAAACATGAATCATCATGTTTTTAGTGATGACATGTACATCTTTACCTATGACCTAACCAATAAATTATTGGTGATGTTAGCATATTAATCGGCTTAAACAAACCCAACAGTGGGAGTAAATGAAAATGATCAATGCATTCCGTACGTCTTAGGTTCAGAAAATCATAAGTGTATTCCAAAGTAGAACTAGTGTCAGTTAGTTAATCGATTAATTTATGGTTGGAAATGTTGGATTCGACGCATGGATGCAGTACGCTGATTGTTGCGGCTTGATGGCCAAATCTGATCTAACTTCCGTATACAGTTCTGTGCATAGCCTGATGGCCAGGCTGTTTTTTGCCGGTTTGATAATTAAACCGGAAACGTACGGCCCATTCCTATGTGGACCTAACAGAATTTATTAGTGACAACGACGTATGTACGACTTAAGAGTTTGCAAACCACTACACTAATACAAACATGATATTTCAAGCTTTTAATTTTTTTACCACACCATTTCTAAATTTTATTTGAATGTGTATGAAATCACGTGTACAACTTTATTTTGGGAAATAGTCTGATCACATAATATTTTGGTAGATTTTATAGTTATATTCAGTAGAGACCAATCATCAAAGTTTGTTTAAGGGAAGACTATTATGATTAGCTTTATTCCGATCAAATAAGAGACACATTGTCCGGTAGCTTGCACAGAGGGAAGCTAGCCTTCCTCGTCGCTCACCCGCAAAAAAAAAGCCTTGCTCGTCGCCGGTGACGGAGAAGATTGAATATTCTCGTGAGCTCTACACATGAAGCAAAAGTAAGGGGGCGGCCTCACGTTAGCTTTGTCGTAAGGGGGTGAAGGGTGCAAAGAGGAACCAGAGCCTTGTCGGAATCGACCAGAGCCGCAAAGAAGGGTGGTTATCAGAGAAAAATGCGGTGAAGGAGAAGAGCTTCATTAGCTTGCTCGGGTGGAACCGCCGCTCTCCCCATCTCTTGAAGCAACGATTAGGTGCAAGGAGAAGGGGCCGAGTAGGTTTCGAGGGGCGAGGGATGCTCCTTCTATACTAGTGGCGAGCTCGAGGTCTTATCGGCCGGAGAGTTCACACATTCATGGCGATGGGGCGGTGTTGAGGCGTTACAGTGAATGTGGCGTTGCTAGGTAGGTATGCGAGGCTATGGCTAGTGAAATGGCCCTAGGGAACCATTTGAGGTTCTCAGCCTGTAGCGTGGCTATACCTCGGCATATCTCGGGCCGGGCCAGGCTTTGGGCCGGGCCCAAAAAAGCCCGGTGCTAAAAACCCAAGCCCGAGCCCGACCCGGGCATCGAGCCTACAAAATCGAGTTTGAGCCCAGCCCAAGCCCGAGAAAGCTTGATACGGCCCTGTCGGCCCGGCATGACTATGACTAAAAATGTGTTTTGTGCAGGCCCAAGCCCGGCCCGACATGCCCGTCGGGCTCAGTTTCCAAGCCCGAGCCCGGCCTAATGGCGGCTCAGCCTGGCCCGGGATTTTCGGGCCGGGTCGTGTTGGGCCGTCCGGGCCGGGCTGCCCATGGCCAGGTCTAAGCGAGGCCACGACGGCGAGGACAACTCGGGCGGTGCGGGGCCATGATGGAAGGGAGAGCAGTGGGGCATGGTGTATTCACGAGGTGGACGGCAACGCAGGGAGT
Source organism: Triticum dicoccoides (assembly GCF_002162155.2). NCBI lineage: Eukaryota > Viridiplantae > Streptophyta > Magnoliopsida > Poales > Poaceae > Triticum > Triticum dicoccoides. The sequence continues at coordinate 75,544,598 of NC_041387.1, forward strand.
AGTTGTGCGGGGGCGACATGTGCATTGCTGTGCCGGAGTGCCGCCACAACAATAATGTCGTTTTGGACGAACGCAGGGAATGCAGATTTTGTAGGTCAATGTCAACATTCGCATGGCGGGTAGCTTGCTCTGGGTCATGGCTTGAGCTAGGCTTTGGCATGTACGTGTCCTTGGGTGTTCTAGCCAGTCTGGGAAATCTTGGGGGCAAAGGGGCAAGGTTCACAATAATGAGGTGGTGCATGCTCTATTCTGGTTAGAACTGGCATTGAATTTCTATGGGGTTCAAATGGATAAGCTTGAGGCTTATAAATTTTCTAGTGGTGTCTTATGAACCGTAGACATCTCCAAACATGTTTTGGTCAAAAGGTTGCCTGGAAAATTATGAAATAATTTGGGATACGTTTATGGCAGAAAGGTCAATGATTTTTCAAGGGAAAATATTGAACTAGTATATCTCATGTTTTTGCATATTTGTCATACACATGATCATGAGATACTATGGGATTTTTCCTTGGTTCAACTGAATAGAGGAAAGTGGGTTTCCTTCACAAAGGGGATTAAATTGAGGATTTCTTTAAAAAGAACAAGAAATATTTCCTCAATTATCTTGGGCTTGGGAAAAACATACGGGAAGCATATTAGGCAGGAGAAGATTTGCCTAACTAAACTTCAACACATTTGGGCCAAGGAACAAAGTGAAACCATTTCCTGGAATTAAATCCAAAGGAGAAAAGCTAAAGCAATAAATCCCCAAGAAACCCAGGAAATGCAAAGAGGTGAAAATTGGTCTGTGGCAGCACACTACCATACATCCTCTCTCACCATCACTCACCATGCGTGGGGCCTACACAACATACGCCAACCCAGTTGATGGTGTCCTGGGCTAGGGGGTCCTAGCCTGGCTGCGCTAATACATGGGCCGGACTGCTAGCCCATCAAGGAGGAGAGACTTCGGAGGCCTTCAATCTGCCTCGGCCGAAGACTTGGCGTGTACCTCAAGTATATCTGTAGAATCGGTATATAATCCATAGATGGCAACTGACCATGCGTAACCCTAGATACCCCTGGTGCCTATATAAACAAGGGGGTTTAGTCCGTAGAGGGGGCATCAATACATTCATCATCATCATACCCATAGGGTTTAGACCACTCACGATCTCGTGGTATATCAACTCTGTACTTTGATACTCCATAATATAAGCAAGAGCAGGACGTAGGGTTTTACCTCCATAGAGAGGGCCCGCACCTGGGTAAACACTGTGTGTTCTCTCTCTTGTTACCCATCGATCCGGTCTAATAGCTTGGTCCCCCTACGCGAGGTCTGCCGGTTTTGACACCAACACCAGCATGCACCCAGAGCTGCCAGGTGATGTGCCAACCCGATGATGTCCAACAGCCAGTTAGATAGATAGGGGGGCAATCAAGTAGCATCCAATAGCCAAGTAGACATCAAGGGAGCATTGGAAGAGGTGGCATAGAAAGAGATAGAAGAGAAGGATGGTTCTTGCCCCCCCCCCCCGACACTCGCGTGCAGAGGCGATGCAAAAGACACTACACGAAGCGCGCCCCACGTGAACGCGGTCAATGGGTCATCGACCGCCAAAGCTAGCGTCGAGGTGAGAAACGTGTCAGGCAGTCAAACGGGTGTACAATGTACTAAAGTGATCCAAGGGTGATAGGAACATTTGCGCCCCCGGAGGCCTGATGAGACGAGTACTCCGACATCCTTCTTTATAGGAGTAACACACATGAGATGCACCATGCATGCATGAACTAATAGATATATCTTGAGATGAACCCACATAGGATGCTGCTAATCTCCAGGAGTTAAAATAGTCGCACTTTAATAAACAAGGGAAATGCATGCATGGTACCCATCTCATAGAACAATTCAGTAAACAACTACAATATTATTTTAGTGGATAGTTATATGTGTGTTCTTTTATCTCCCATACAATGTTCTCCGGTGTGGCAATTCCTTTGGGAGTTTGGATTAGTTGACATCATGTGGCGCTTGGGTTAAACAATGAAGGCGTGGTCCCCCGCGGCGGGCAAAAGAGCAGCAAATGGTGTCTTAGCTAACATGGCTGCCGAGAGCATCCAAGTTGGAGTGGATGCCCATTACCAGCTACGACCCGGAGGTGATAGACTTCGATTGGTGTTTTTGAACTTCACGAAGGCACCCGCGTGTTTTATTCCTTTGTTGCACATAGTTCATCACTACAAGGATTGGACATGCTTTGCTGCATCATTAGTGTTGTTGGGATTTCATGAAAAAATTGTTTGGCGTGTAGGAAGGTGATGAAATGTGTTTTCTTTCTTTTTATAATACGGTGTTTTCGTGGGCCTTTGGCGTTGTGATTCTATGTGATTTGTTAATCAACTAATTCTTATGTCGGAATTCTCTCTAGAAAAGCCCTTATGATGGATTTTTTTTGCTCTGGTTGTCGCATGTACTATATTGAAGCTACATTCTCACATATTGGCATTTTTTTAAGGTGATGAGGGTTCGTGGGACTAATGTGTAGACTTATCCACAGGATGCCGATTGATTTGAAAAAATATTGACTCGGTCAAAACCATGAACCAAATTCAAAATTAAACACCGCAACTGAATGGAAGAGTTTCAAAATTAGGGAGCATATGAATTAGAAGATTGCATCAATATTTCTTGAATTTAAGTTAAACCATCTTAAATTCATTTTTTATTCTTTGAGATTACATAGAATCATGCTATAGGTACACCAGATTGATTTTTTTTGTTTAAAGTAGATTGTCAATGGTGTACTCCCTCCGTCCGAAAATACTTGTCATCAAAATGAATAAAAAGAGATGTATCTCAAACTAAAATATGTCCAGATACATCTCCTTTTATTCATTTTTTTTGCCTTTTATTTATTTTGATGACAGGTATTTCCGGACGGAGGGAGTATGTGGTAAGCAACCTCAAAACACACAAAATCAATGGTCTTCGATAATGTATAACCCGTCGGCGGGCGTCCATATACCTTTCTCTTGGCGAGAAGACCTCCTATACAGCGCTTAGAGTGCCGCTCCATCAACCAGCGCCCACGCTATCACTAGGGCCACGGCTCAATAGGGATTCCCTCGCTGGTCGCTTGGGTCGCTCAATCGGGCACCCTATGTCTCACTTATAAACGAGACGTAGGGAAGCCTCGCGTCAAGGGCAGGCCCAGGTGCTGGGGGCCACAACCATGTTTTTTAATTTGTTTTCACTTTTTTCTTTTTTTTGATCTGTTTTTACTTTTATTTATACTTTCCAAATATTCTAAATAAAATATATTACAAGAAACACTTTGTATGAAATATTTGAAAAAATGTTGACCAAGCGTTCAAAAACTGTTAAATGTGCATAGAGAAAATGTTTCTCATGTATATGAAAAATATGTGTTAATCAAGAAATTGAAAAAAAATGTTGAAAAATTATTTTAAAAATATATACGAGAAAAATAAAATGTGTTAGTCAACCATTTAGAAAATGTATTAAAAAAATCCTAATCAAGCATTCGGAAAAAATGAAATGTAAGAATATTTGAGAAATGTTAATCCAGCATTTGAACTTTTTAATGTGTATAGAAAAATTGTTGACTATGTATTAAAAAATGTCAAACTTGCATTTTAAAAAAGCTAAATGCATATAAAAAATATTGATCATGTATTAAAAAAATCAAAAGCATTTATTTAAAAACATTTAATCAAGAATTTAAAAATGTTAAAAATATATACATAAAGAATGTTGACCATGTACGCAAACAATGTTAAATATGTATTTAAAAAATGTTAAACATGTATTAGAATTTTTTTATTAACATATAAAAATGTAGAATGACAACCATAAGAAGAAAACAAAAACAAAAAAAACATCAAAAAAACCAAAAAAGAAACAAGGAAACTAAAAAAAATGAAAAAAAGCCAAAGAAAAGAGTTCGAAAGGATGGAAAGAGTGAAGACCAATAAAGAAACATAGAAAACGAAAAGGAAAACCGTTAAAACCAAGAAAAGACAAATACATAAGCAGAAATGAAGGAAAATGAGAAAGAAAGAAAAATAGAAGAACGTTATGAAAGAAACAAAGAAAAACCGAAGAACGCTATGAAAGAAACAAGGAGACATTGAAGAAAAATGAAAGAAAAAAACCCCGAAGTATAACGAGAAGAAAATAAAACCAAAAAAATGGATAAAAGAAAAAAGCAAAACAAAAAGGTGAAAAAAACGAACAAACACGTTAGGGAACAAAGACCTCCGAACAAACGACCAAGTAACATGCTAGAGCGACTAATTGTGCTGCCCATAATTTAGCCAAACTAGCTTTCTTTAGAAACACCTGTAACTTTATTCATTCTCATAACAATTATAGGTACATTGACTTGGACCTGATATCCAAGAAAATACAAAGTAACTCATATGACTAAGAATTACAATGAAATCTCTTGAAAACACCTTCTTCATGGCGTCAATCTCTGCTCGAAGAAATACTCCTAAGACTTCAATAAAGAGACTACAATTGGACTGGAGTAACAATGTTGTCACTCCTTCATCTGTATGAAAATTACCAATAATGGTTTTTGAAAGCGCCTTGAGTCGCCCATCCAAAAAGATGGGAAGTCCTGATTGATGAACATACTTAGGTCAGGGATGATCCCTTAAAAGTGCAGGCCGTCGAATCACTGTATATTCACCATGGTGCCGATGAAAGATTTCACCTTCACAAAGAAACAAACCAACAAAAAAGACTTGACACAACAACATAAACTCACCAGATTTGAATAATCGGATTCGCGAGGACATAAAACTCTCTAATCTCATAGCACTGCCAAAAGAACGAGAGGAATTTTATTCTCACAAAACTATAATGATCACTGGACGATGGCAAAGGACATAGAGGTCTTGAAGATCCGAGGTCCCCCAACCTCTCAGCGTCAAGATGGCCACTGAAGACGAGGAGACCTAAATATCTCAGATGACGACAGCGGTGGCACGAGAACGCTAACGATGAAAGAGACACTTACGCGTGGGACTGCACTTAGGGAGCGTGAGTGAGGAGAGGACTCGCAATAGATGAGTTTTTGGGCGTGCTTCCCTGAGCCCCATTAACAAGCAACTTCGCTCCTTTTATAAATCCCTACAAGCAAATATCCCACTAATCAAACTTTTTATATTTCAATAGAAAAATTATTTTTTCTGTAATTTTTTTGGCATACTTTTAAATTCCTTCAATGTTATTAAAAAAATGTTCACTACATAATTAAAAAAATTCATTTATATATATATATAATTATTTGTAAAAAAATGTTTTAAAATTTGGCAAAAAGATGTTAGTATTTTCTAAAAAGAAAAAAGAATTGTAAAAAGGAAAACAATAAAATATGAGAAGGGGAATAAAGTGGCACAAAAAAATGGAGAAAAAAGAAAATGAAAGACGGCGGGCGTGCAGGAATGAATAAAGAATGTAGTACAATTCAATAAGATGTGTGTTTGGGCATTCATAGGATGAGTGTATGTGTATTTGTGAGAGGTTTAATCTATATTGTCGTCTACAGAATAGCCAGACTGCGTCAACCCAATCAAAAATGGGAGAACAACTAATTAACGAGCGCTCCTTCGGAAGCCTCACAACGATCAGCGCCACTTGGCGTACTCTCAGCCATTCGCCACGTGTCTCGCTCTGGGCGTTTCCTTCGGAATTTTTTTCGCACGCGTTTTCGGCTTTTTAAACGGATTTTCCCTTTTTTTCGACGTTTTGGTTTTCCACCGATCTTTCCTAGATATTTGACCAAAATATTTTTTTCGGGAATTTTGTTTTTCGTAAAAGAACATATTTTTTTCGTGAGAGTCACGGTTTTGCTTCTGCGAGAGGCACGATTGTGCTTTTGTGAGAGTCACGGCCATGCCTCTCGGAAACAAAAAAAAACGCGTTTTCTGTTTTTTTTTCATTTCGCGAGAGTCACGGCCGTGCCTCTCGAAAACAAAAAAAACGTGTTTTCTATTTTTTTTTCCGCGAGAGTCACGTTTTTGTTTCCGTGAGAGGCACAATTGTACTTTCGTGAGAGTCACGGCCGTGCCTCCTTGGAAGCGAAAAAAATGTGTTTTCTATTTTTTTTCTTTCGCGAGAGTCACGGTTTTGCTTCCGCGAGAGGCACGGTTGTGCTTTCGCGAGAGTCACGATGGTGCCTCCTCGAAACCGAAAAAAAAACGTGTTTTTTCGCAAGAGTCACGGTTTTGCTTCCGGGAGAGGCACAGTTGTGATTTCGTCAGAGGCACGGTCGTGCCTCCTTCGGAAAGGGAAAAAACCCATACTCCTGATACGGTTTTTTCGTCCGTTTTTTTTCTGAAAAAAAGTTTGTCAAAATCAATCAACATGGGATCTAGTTTTGAAGACATTGACGCGAGAAATCCAATGACGAAAGCGGTTCGAGATTTGGACGCAAGGTTTAAGAGATAAAACGTTTTGAATAAACGGATCTAGAAAAAAGAAAAAACTCCCAGGTTGCGACAAGTGGCGCCACATGCAGCGGGCCACTTGTCGCAACCTGAGGGGTTGAAATGATCTTCGCAACGAGTACTTCTTAACTAGTGATTTGGCAGAAATGGCTCTCTGAGGGGGGCACATGCCACACTCAACTCGTGATATGGGCTGACCCATTTGAACTTTATTTTTTCATGTGATTCTTCTGACTTGGTTTGTCACGAATTTTTGTGGCGAATCCCTATTTGACAATCATGGCGGCAAAATGCCTGCAAACCGCACAGGGAATCACCGAGCGAACGCGACATTGCTAGGCCTAGCTAACTCGATATTAACCCCTAAAAAAGCTAACTCGATATTAGGATCTCAAGTTTGGGAACCTCCGGGAAGGTTTTAGTCCGGTTTATACCGGGTTTTGGAACCTTCTAAAAGATCTGGTGTTCTTTTTTAAGTCATTATAAATTTAAATAATTGTTTACAATATTTAAAAAATTGTTAGAACTTTTAAAGGTCCGCATTGTAGAAATGTTTAAAACATTCAATAAATGTTCTAATTTCATAAAAAAAATCCACAATATTTAATAAATGCTCTCGTTTTTGAAAATTTATGATTTTTTACTTCATCAAAAACAAAAATCGGTTTTTCTCGTTGAAACTGTAGATAGACGTTGTTTGTGCGAGCTTGCTACATGGGTCGGGCCATAGCGGCTGCTTCGTTGTAGCACAAACCGGTGACGTAGGCGTTGGGGATAGAGCTCGCAATCGGCACATTCAACGCCGGTTTGAGTTTCTGGTGCCTACCACGCTAGTTCATGGGCTCCATCTATTAGGCGCAAATATGTTTCGTTCGCTGATTGGTCCTATGTTTTCATTCAATAACTGGTTCCTAATACTGGTTCGTTCGCTCGTTTTGCTTTTGAGTGTTGTTTCTGTTTGATAGTTTAATTTTTTTGTTCTCCCTTATCTTGCTTGAAAAAACGGGTTCACGACTTTGTAAATAAAAAAGGTTCATGAATTTGAAAAAAATCATGCAATTAAAAAATTCACAAATTAGAAAAGGTTCATAAATTTGAAAAACAACTCATGAATCTGAAAAAAGTTCATGAATTTGAAAAAGCTCATCAAAATTTGAAAAACACTTCACTAAAAAATGTTGCCAATACTGAAAATATGAACTTTTCCATAGATTTTTAAAAACGTTCACTCAATGTTAAGTATATCACCTATTGTTAGTGTTTTAATTGTCCAGAGATTATAGATAATTGGAAATCGCCAAATTAATCAATTTTATCGGTCGACTATTAATCAGCTAATTTTTTTACAAATCGCATGTTCCCAACACTAAAATACGTTATATTTAACACACAAACAATATTGAATAGAAGTGTTGCCTTGATTACTTGCCTTGGAATCCTTGTACAGCGATAAATAAAATCGGCTGAGCCCAGGAGGGAGAGGGTGTGCGCCGGTATGCAGAATGGCTTATAACCGACGCTGTTGAGGGTGCCAAATAGGAGTTGGGAGGAGCTCCCTTTTTATGACCCTAAACCTGTTATCCCACGTAAAGCTATTACCCTCGTGTCCGATAACAAGATAAGGTGAGCCCCTACTCATTATGCGTCGAATAAGCAGCCAATCGCATAGGCATTGCTCGTGGTGGGTAGATCTATGTAACGGCAGACTATCAATTGCAATTGATAGCTTCTATTTTCTTCATTTTTTTATGTTTCCCTCTTGTGTTTTCGTAATTTATTTTGATTTTCCTGTAAAATTAATTTTTTTATTTTTAGAGCGTGAACATATTTTAAATTTTTGCGATTTTTTTGGAAAATTAATGATTTTTTCAATATGTGAGATTTTTTTCGAAAGATTGTGAAATAATTTGAAGTGTCAATATTTGTTAAAAATATGAACATTTTCAAAAGTCTCGTGTCTTTTTAATAGGCAAACTTTTTTACATGAATTTTTTAAAACAACAATATTGACTATAATTTCTGGAATTTCTTTTTAAAACTCAAAAAATAGAACAATGTTTTAATATCATTTTTTAAAACACAATAATTTTTGAAAAACGTGAATATTCTTCTTAATTACGAATATTTTTAAGCACAAATATTTTTTGAAATTTTGGAAACATTTGTTAAAAACATAAACAATTTTTAAAGTGTTTGGAACATTTTTTTAGACAAACATTTTTGAGAAAATTTTTGAACATTTTTTAAATATTCCGAACAACTGAAAACTCCGGTAAAATGGAACAAGAAAAAAAGAAAACTAAAAAACCAGACCTGCACCTGCTAGAAGGTTTCCAAAGCCGTTATAAAACCGTACAGGGTTCCCAAAACCCATAAGAAACCATACAGAACCAAAATGAATATCATCACTACCCTAGTGCACTGGTAATTACTGTATATACTCCACAATATATTATATATTGCTAGATTTGATGGAACTGGGCTCACTAAATCCTGTACACCAGCTGAATAAAATTTATGATATTTCAGTGACCCATTTGATTTGCATGATACTCCTTCCGTCCCAAAATAAGTGACTCAAGTTTGTACAAAATAAGTGACTTGAGTTTGTACTAGCTTTATTATAAAGCTAGTACAAACTTGAGTCATTTATTTTGGAACGGAGGGAGTATATGTGTAAGTTTAGTTCCATGTTGCTAGTTGAGTAGAAGAAACACCAATATATAAGGTGAGATGTTTTACTACTCATTGTACATCTGAAAAGAGAGAGAGAAAAACGTGCGCTTTCACCGTTCACTAACTTCACGCCTGAATCAAGCTCACTCACTTCATGCCTGAATCAAGTTCGAAATCGAGCTAATGTTATGCGCCATATTGGAAGAAGGCCCGCTCTAGTTTGTCTACATTCTCGATGTTCGGTTGTCTGCTTCCTCTACTACGGACAGCCGCCTCATCTTCATCACCATGGCCTACTCCAGCAAACTAGTATGTTATGAACCTCTCTCTGTTGAAATTTTCCTTTTGGTCAATAAGTAATTATGCTAGATATTCTTTGCCCATCGTATGTGATTTTTCATGTCAGTAAACTTGTCATGGTACTAATCTAGATTAAGTTTTTCTTTTCTAGATTAAGCTTATCCGAAAAATTCTTAATATCCCAACATTTTTTTCTTTCAAAAACGAGGTTCGAATCCTCGGCATTTACATCCAAGGACGCACACATTCATTTTTAATATATTATTCAATAGGACCCGCTAAAACAAATACAAGGATCAATCCAAAGCCACCTTCCGGACGATCATTGTCTCTATCCCTACCAGTTTAATGATGTGTCATCACCTTGCATCAACACACATCATCTAATCCGATGGCCTCACCAAGCCACCTAACGGCAAAACCGAGAGCACAAATGGCCCATCACTGATGCCATGTTAGCATTGGCGGGATGTTGGTGACGGGCGCCCCTGGGAGCCTTGCCCACCACTGCTGGGCTTTTGGCGCCTGCCATTGCTAGGCATTCTTACTGTAGTGACAACTGGAAAGTCTTCGTACACGTGCCCCTAAGTACAAGCGCCCTGGAGCCGTAGTCGTCGCCTCACCATATGATGAGAAACCCTGGCTTCACCTGAGCCGGATGCCGAGACGTCGGGTGCCCGTTCGTTCATTGTCCGTGTGACCGCAAAACTCGCTCAACTATGCGCCTGGAATGGGTTGAGCTGGACAAAAACATAAACAATTTAAAGATGGGGATGCCCATTGGGCCGGCTCGCATGTCCGTTTGGACCCAAGCGAACAGATCCAGATGACACGGGTTCTGCGTCGGAGTTGACCTTAAGAGCAACTCCGACGCGGCGATCAATTTCGTCCGCGCGCGTCCGTTTTGGTCGCGGCGGACAGAAAAGTTGGCCCAACGCGCCGACCCAAACGGACGCGCGTCCGTTTTCGTCCGCCTGCCGACCCATTGTTGAGCCTCATTTGCATCGGCGCGGACACGAAACGGACGCGTGCCGCGCCCGCCTACTCCTCCCCCTGGCCCGCTAGTTGGTGAGAGCCTCCACCATTTCCCTCCACTTCCCCCAAAATCCTCCCTCCCCCGCGCGCGCTCCCGCCGCTCGCCATGGACGACGACCTTGATGTCGCCGCCGTCCTCGCCTCCCTCGCCTCGTCCGACATCACGACCGCCCCCTGTCGGTGTCAAAACCGGCAGATCTCTGGTAGGGGGACCCAAGCTATGCGTCTAAGGATCAATGGTAATAGGAGGCCAGGGGACACGATGTTTAACCAGGTTCGGGCCCTCTTAAGGGAGGTAACACCCTACTCCTGCTTGATTATGATTACCGAATAGGAAGATTACAAGAGATGATCTACCTCGAGATCGTATTGGCTAACCCTAGGCGGCTAGCCTATGAAGATTCCAATGATGACGAGTTGGTCTCTACGGTCTAATCCCTCCAGTTTATATACACACTGGAGGGGGCCTATAGATGGTACAAAGTTGGTTTATTAGGGAAAGAAACCTCCAAACTCTATTCTTGCCGTCCACACGTCGAGAAGTCCCATCCGGACATGGTAGATGATCTTTGACGTGATCCTGTGCGGCCCATGTAGCCCGGCCCAAACTCCTAGGCCGGACATCTAAGGACCCTCGAATCCAGGACTCCCTCAGTAGCCCCCGAACTTGCCTTCAATGTCGATGTAGTATGCGGACACGAGTCTTCGGCTTTGCAAGGCGGGTTCTTCCATTGTACTCCGAATTTGAAGATAGTCCAGCATCGGCTTTCGCGCCCAGTCTTTATGATTCCTCCCTGTCGTCGCCTCGATTTCCACGCGCTTGGGTGAATGCGAACGGTCCATTACCCTTCTATTCTAATATTCTTGGCAGGCAAAAACAGCGCCTATAAAGCGGGGCGAGAATCATAAGTCACCATCTCGCTTTGCACCCAAAAGCAACAGAGCAAGCCACAAAAAATCATGACGAGCGCCCCTGGTTCTTCCTCGCGTCCTCATGGCCCCCAAGAGGGGGACTGGCAGAGTTGTCCCATATCTCACCTCCAGCTCAGTCGACTCCAAACGCATGGATACCTCCCTCCCCCAGATCTAGTCTCCGTACGCGCGAGGCTAACCACCATAGGCACTGATGCATTGGCGGAGAATTTCCCCAATCCCAGTCAAGGGGAGAGGGTGTGCTTTACCTCCTTTCTTTTGAGGGGCGTGGGATTCCTGATCCACCCTTTCCTTAGGGGTCTACTGGAACACTACGGGATCCAGCTGCACAACCTTCCACCAGGTTCTATCTTGCACATATCTAGTTTTGTCACTCTTTGCGAATTGTTCTTGGGTTGAGAGGCTCACTTCGAACTATGGAAAAAGTTCTTCTACCTCGCCCCCGCCATTAGGGCGACGGGTCTATTTTTGAAGTAGGCAGCGCCGAAGTATGGCGCATAGCCGGATCCAGTTACCCCGCCGGGACTCTGAAGAAAGGGTCTGTCGAATGGCCTTCAAAATGGTTCTACATTGATGATGTACAACTTCCCGACCCTGTTCGACGCGGACTGCCAGAATTTTCTAGCGCCCCCTTGAAGAAGCTGTACAATTGGCGTCCCAAATCCTTCGCCCACGAAGATAGTGCGGAAGTGATGAACTTGGTAAACAAGATCAAGCTATTGACCCATTCCGGACTCTCCATCGTAGAAGTCATGGCCATCACAATGAAGAGATGCGTCCAACCACTTCAATCCCGAATAGCTCCTCTATGGGACTACAACGGGAAGGATGACACATCCCGCTATAGGCAAAAGGGGCCGGATGGCCAAGCTGCATTAGCTGCAGCTCTGGATGACCTATATAAAGGAGAGGAAGAGGACTTTATGCGTGTAAATTGTCGAGAAGCATACTCCATGTACTCTCCTATAAAATGGGTAAGTTTTTTAACCGCTCAATGCCCTTTTACCCATAGGAATGTACCGACCGGATACCTTGGCTATTTATTTTTTGATCAATCATGGAGGCAGGTTGTCAAAAACATCAACTGCCCCGCCCCCCAGCCAGAGGATCATGATCGTGCTGAAGACCCCGGATTCCATGAGGATCCGGACATATTTGTAGAGTTCGAAGATGGAGTCTACTATCAGGCAAGCCTTGACAGCTCGGAGGCAGCCATTATGGTTGACTACCCCGACCTTTATTTCTTTGTGAAGGAAAGTGTTCGGAAACTGTATTCTCAAGGAAGAGGAATATTTCCACCAATCTCCTTATTTCTACATTGGACCATGCCTCGCAGGATCGGCGCTCAGCGGGCCATACCCAAGGGAGGGCGACCAAGAAAAGGTCAGCATCTTTGTGGAAGGGCCGTGAAAAACGAAAGGCGGCCGACAGTACCTCTCAACCTGCTCCACCATTGAAAAGGTATATACTTCTTTGTTATTATTCGGTTATGAAGTCAGGCCTTATTCAATCCTCCCTCTGTTATCGCAGGAGGGATATTCGGTGCACCGTGGGTAAGGTCCCGCCAGCCGAGCTACGGCTAATCCGGCGCGAGAGGTACCAATCGGGATGGGGGCGCATGCTAACGTGGCACAGGCTCGCTCGTCACACGAAGAGCCGGATGAGATGTCTGTGACCAACTCCGAGGTCGAAAGTGCGATGAATCATCGTCACTTAAAACAAGCCTTATGCGCCCCTACCTTAATGGAGCCAGAGTTCAACGCCCTAAGCACTGTAGGTGCTTATATCTGAGCTGTCCGGGACGGACTCACCGGGGTCGCTCGCCTGTTCTCAAAGGATATGCAGGTGAAAATTTTCAATAACTTAGTGGATAGATAGTAGTAGTATCCCCCGAGACTTAAAGCGGGTGATCAAAACCGATTTAAGGATCATTTGATGACCACAGGTTCTCAAGGAGAAGAACAATGCACTTACCCGGGAGCTTCAAGAAATAAAGAGTGCCCCAATCTATTATGGCAACGATAAAAAAATGGATGAGGAAGTAAAGAAGCAGGCCGAAGAGATAAAGAGCTTGAAGGCTCAACTCTTAGAGGCACAACAAGAAAACCAGAAACTGAAGGGCGGTATATTCGGTATGCTCTGCGAACCGTCTAAATTATTTGCGAGAATCATATAATACAGAATATGATAGTTCGGTTGATGCAGGTATGTTGACCGGCCGTCCCGAGGAGGAAATGCCAGTTCTTCAGAGTGACATTCTGAAGGAGCTCGCCAAGCTGCACGAACGTGCTCGGAAGGCAATGAAGAACATGGCCAAAGCCTTGTGGCCCTCTGATGTCCCTCCAGAAAGTATGGAGGGGTTGGCTGATCTTTTCAAGGGTGCACGGCGTCTGTTCGAGCAGTGGGAGACATCGGCCTGCCGTGAAGGCGCTCGAGAGGCATGGGCCATGGTGAAGACACGCTATACTAGTCTTGACCGGAACCATATGGCCAAGGTTGGACCGCGAGGACCCGACGGGAAGGAAATTCCCGTAAACTTGGTGTATGACTAAGTAATGACAGTGGCGAAATTTTCGCAACAGGATTGTAAATTAGATAGCCTACTAGATGGCATAGAAAGGAAGTGAGCGTTCGATTTGATGTACCCATGTACTTTACGACTGAACTTATATCCTGCCGAATTGTATGAAAATTTTGTCATCGCAGACCTTCGGCTTCCACCTCCAAATAAAAAAGGTTGAAGTGTTTCCGCATACTACGTTTTGACAGAAAACATTTAGTATTGTCGAAAACTAGGCAATCCGGCCATATTGCTCAAATAGACAAACTGTGATCGGCGGAGTTATGTTATATTACTTTTTAACGTAAGAAACATCTTCCAATAAAAATAGTTCCGACATTGGTGCTTTCATTGAGAGTTCCTCTGTGTCGTCACCTTTAGGCCCAATGGCTTCTTCGATCATCAACCACGACGCGGTCCAGGGTGAGACTTTTCTCCCCGGACAGATCTTCGTGTTCGGTGGCTTTGCACTGCGGGCCAATTCGCTTGGCCATCTGGAGCAGATCGAAAGCTGTGCCCCTGGTCATCAGGTCAGATTTGGAAGTTTGAACTACATGGCTGACATCCGCGGAGACTTGATCTTCGACGGATTCGATCCACAGCCGAGCGCGCCGCACTATCACGATGGGCATGATCTAGCTCTGCCGCTGGACAGTGCCGAGAAGGCCGCTCAGGTGTCCACTCCGACCCTCAGCTCGGAGCCGACTGCGCCAATCGGGGACGGATGGTTGGACACCGCCTCGGGGGCTGCAATCTCTACGGCGATCGAGCCGAATACCAGCCTTGTCCTTTGTGAAGCTCATGACTCCAAGGTGCCGGACTCCTTTCCGGACTCCGAATCTTCCGCACCCCTTCCGATCGAACCCAATTGGGCTCCGATCATGGAGTTCACCGCTGCGGACATCTTTCAGCACTCGTCCTTTGGCGACATCCTGAATTCACTAAAGTCTCTCTCTTTATCAGGAGAGCCCTGGCCGGACTATGGTCAGCAAGGTTGGGATGCGGACGACGAAGAAATTCGAAACCCACACACCACCCACTTCATAGCCACTTTCGATGATTTAACCGACATCCTCGACTTTGACTCCGAAGACATCGACGGTATGGACGCCGATGAAGGAGACGACTAAGAACCAGCGCCTATAGGGCACTGGAAAGCCACCTCGTCATATGACATATACATGGTGGACACCCCAAAAGAAGGGCATGGCGATGGAAAAACGGAGGATGACCCCTCCAAGAAACAGCCTAAGCGCCGGCGTCAGCGGCGCCGCTCTAAATCCCGCCAAAGCAAAAACGACGAGTCCGACACCAGAGACAATAACACCCCGGACAGTGCCGAAGACAACCCCCTCCAGCAGGATTCAGCACAGGAGGATGGAGAAGCCAGCCCTCATGAGAGAGCGGCAGACAGAGAGGTCGAGGACGACAATTACATGCCTCCCTCCGAAGACGATGCAAGCCTCGACGACGATGAATTTGTCGTTCCTGAGGATCCCGTCGAACAAGAGCGTTTCAAACGCAGGCTTATGGCCACGGCAAGCAGCCTCAAGAAAAAACAGCAGCAGCTTAGAGCTGACCAAGATTTGCTAGCTGACAGATGGACTGAAGTTCTGGCGGCCGAAGAGTATAAACTCGAACGCCCCTCCAAAAGCTACCCAAAGCACAGGCTGCTACCCCAACTAGAGGAGGAAGCAACTAAACCTACATCACCAGTGTATGATGCGGCCGATCGGCCACCCCGTGGCCGCGATAGAGAGGCCTTTCGGCCCTCAACTCAAGCCGCACCCCGGCGCCGCTCAAAAAGTACCAAGGCACGGGGAAACGCGCCAGACCTGCGAGACATATTGGAGGACAAGGCAAGGCAAACACGATCGATCTACGGATCGCGTGGGCGCCCCACGACATGTGACGATAACCGTCACGCCGGATATGGCAAATACGGCCAGGCCGAACACGGCAGGCAAAGCTCGTATGAGCTACGTCGTGATATAGCCCAGTACAGAGGCGCCGCACACCCACTATGCTTCACAGATGAAGTAATGGATCATCAAATCCCCGAAGGGTTTAAACCTGTAAACATCGAATCATACGATGGTACAACAGATCCTGCGATATGGATCGAGGATTATCTCCTTCGTATCCACATGGCCCGCAGCAATGATCTACACGCTATCAAATACCTCCCGCTCAAGCTTAAAGGACCAGCTCGGCATTGGCTTAACAGCCAGCCAGCAGAGTCAATTGGTTGCTGGGAGGACCTGGAATCCGCATTCCTTGACAACTTCCAGGGAACTTATGTGCGACCACCAGACGCCAATGACCTAAGCCACATAATTCAGCAGCCAGAGGAATCGGCCAGACAATTCTGGACACGGTTCCTAACCAAGAAAAATCAAATAGTCGACTGTCCAGACGCAGAGGCCCTTACAGCCTTCAAACATAACATCCGTGATGAATGGCTTGCCCGACACCTTGGACAGGAAAAGCCGAAATCTATGGCAGCCCTCACGACACTCATGACCCGCTTTTGCGCGGGAGAAGACAGCTGGCTAGCTCGTAGCAATGACATGACCAAGAGCCCTGGTAATTCGGATACCAAGGACAACAATGGCAGGTCGCGTCGTAACAAGCACAAGCACCGCATTAACAGTGACAATACTGAGGATACAGCAGTTAATGCCGGATTCAGAGCCCCTAAACCCAGTCAGCGAAACAATCCATTCAAAAGAAATACTCCAGGCCCGTCCAGTTTAGACCGGATACTCGACCGCTCGTGCCAGATACACGGCACCCCCGAACAACCAGCCAATCACACCAACAGGGATTGTTGGGTGTTCAAGCAGGCAGGCAAGTTAAGTGCCAAACACAGAGACAAGGGGCTGCATAGCGATGACGAGGAGGAGCCCCGGCCGCCGAACAACAGAGGACAGAAGGGCTTTCCCCCACAAGTGCGGACGGTGAACATGATATACGCAATCCATATCCCCAAATGGGAACGAAAGCATGTGCTCAGGGACGTCTATGCGTTGGAGCCAGTCGCCCCAAAGTTCAACCCATGGTCCTCCTGCCCGATCACTTTTGATCGAAGGGACCACCCCACTAGCATTCGTCACGGCGGATTCGCCGCATTAGTTCTAGACCCAATCATTGACGGATTTCACCTCACTAGAGTCCTCATGGACGGCGGCAGCAGCCTGAACCTGCTTTATCAGGATACAGTGCAAAAAATGGGTATAGATCCCTCAAGGATTAAACCCACAAAGACGACCTTTAAAGGCGTCATTCCAGGTGTAGAAGCCAGCTGTACAGGCTCAGTTACGCTCGAAGTGGTCTTCGGATCCCCGGATAATTTCCGAAGCGAGGAGTTAATCTTCGACATAGTCCCGTTCCGCAGTGGCTATCACGCCCTGCTCGGACGAACCGCATTTGCAAAATTCAATGCGGTTCCGCACTACGCATATCTCAAGCTCAAGATGCTAGGCCCCCGCGGAGTCATTACAGTCAATGGAAACACCGAACGCTCTCTCCAAACAGAGGAGCACATGGCGGCCCTGGCGGCGGAAGTACAAAGTAGCCTCTCAAGGCAATTCTCCAGTACGGCTGTTAAACGTCCGGACAACGTCAAGTGCGCCCGAAGTAACCTACAACAAGACCGTCTGGCACGTTCCGAGCAAGCATAGCAGTGCGGCCCCAACCCCAGCCCTCGCGAGATTGCAATACCAGTACCACGCGTACATAATTACGCTCTGGAAATACCATGGGCATAAGGGGAGGGGCACAAACCACGACACGCCTAGAATGCGGCTCAACCGCACTAGGGGCTCCCGATTTTGCCATTTCTTTTTTTTATATACTTTCAGGACTCCACTATTTGGAAGGCCTGTCCAGCAGTACAATCGCCGAACACACGATGCAACATCCAGGGAGACAACAAGCCACCTCAAACGTCCAGGTGCTCTCTATAACGAGCTAAATACCTGTCTTACTTAAAGTCTCACAGCTTGCCCTGGAGGGGGACATGTCAAATAATCCCATCTCTTGCGTATCACACTATTTGTATCATTCTGCTCTCATAGCAGCCCTTTTAATAAACAATACATAGCTCTTGTCTATTATTGCATTCATTTTTTATATAAATATGTTCAGTTATGACATTATGCAACCGTACACTTTGGTACGGCCAATACACCAGGGGCTTAAGTACCCCATAATACGGTGTGAGAAGACTGAACACTCTCACGAGTGCGGCACCCCGAACTTATAGCATTATATGCATCGGCTCCGAATCATGTCTTGGGTCAATAGTTGGGTTTGCCCGGCTCCCATGTTTTGGTACCTTACGTTCCGCTATGTCAGCTAAGGTAGCGCTGGGAGAACTACTGCGATTGTGCCCCAGTTGAGCTGGGTTAACACCTCAGTAGAGAAAGCTAAAACTGACCGTCATGATAGGGCGAGAGACCAGTCGCTGTTCGAGAGGTTTTTCGAGTCCTTAAAGACTCATGCCGCTTAGAGCGAGGAGCTGGCTTTGTCCAGCCTAGGCGTGGATAGCGCCCCGAACTCGGTCTTCCGAATACTAGGGGCTTCGCCGAAATTTAAAATTATAGAATTCTATGGCTAAGTGAGAGTGATAAAGCATTATAAGTCCGATGGCCTTGCTCGTTGTGCTGAGCGCCTCCCTCGAGGACCCAAGAATGGGAAAAAGAGCGCTCAGGTTTATCCCGAACACCCCAACACTCGTGGCATGGGGGTAAAAGCCGATGACTTGCATCTCTCAGATTTAATAAACGGCCGCACAGAAGGTAATATTTTAAATTCAAAAAAGCGTTGCTTAGCGCATATGAACAAGTTTTCAGCGCACAGGATAAACATGAGCGAGTTTACTCAAAAATTACATCCCCGGTACATTCATCCGCCACACGACGGGCACCCTTCAGGATGCCCTCATAATACATCTCGGGCCTGTGATGCTCCTTCCCCTTTGGTGGCCCCTCTGTCACCAGCTCGGACTAAAGTGCACCCTTCAGGATGCCCTCATAATACATCTCGGGCTTTTTGGGCTTCGGCCTTGGCAGATTTGGCGCTTTCAAGTGCCGAGGCAAGCTCGGACTCTCGAGTCTTCGAGTCAAGCTCTAAACTCTCATGTTTTTTCACAAGAGCATTGAGCTCTTGCCGCACCTCCGCCACCTGCGCCTCTTGTTTCTCTTGCTCGGAGCGCTCCATGGCCGCATTGTCTTCGGCCTTGGAAAGCGCTTTCTTCAGGGTCGCCACCTCGGTTGTGGCCCCTGTAACATTCACGTTGGTCCTGTCATTATTTGCAACCAGGTATTTATATATACACTCACATAAGGTACTACATACCTTCTTTGTCCTCGAGCTGCTTCTTGGCAAGGCCGAGCTCGTTCTCGGACCGCTTGAGGCTCTGCTTCAATGCATCGACCTCCACAGTCAGTGTGGCAGAGGTCAGCAGCGCAGCCTGCATTCCCATATTGACATATTTATGTTAGACTCCTGCGTATATCTTTTTAGATCCTCAGTCCGGCTTTTCTTTCCGAACGCCATACTGAGCATCAGGGGATACTGTCTATGCGGTAACATTTTTTACATGTTTTAAATACATACCTCAAAGCCTGTTAGAAGGCTGGTACAGGCTTCTGTCAGCCCGCTCTTGGCGGATTGAATCTTCTGAATCACCACACTCATAACAGTGCGGTGCTCCTCATCGATGGAGGCGCCGTCAAGAACCTCCAACAAATTGTCCGACGCCTTTGGTTGGACGGAGGCTGCCGGCGTCGTAGGCTTGCCCTTCTTGCGAGGGGGCCGCCTGTCGGACTCCGGAATCACTGAAGGTTCCGGAGTGGTGTCCGGCCCAGGGCCGGACTTAGATCCCTCTGCGGTTTCATCCCCTTTGGGCCTGGAGTCAGGGAGGTCGCCTTGCGGCGCCTCCAGGACCACCTCCTCCTGGTTTAGTCCCTTTTGGGACTCCACCTCGGCGTCGTTCGTAGGGCGAGGGGAGGTAGCCATCGGGAGTGAAGCGCTATTCACATCCGACGAATCCAGGGAGCTGCTCGACGAATCGCCGAGCTGAGCCTTGGGCGGACTGCATAGTTGAATTCGGTGTCAGAAGGTACTGTACAATAGAGGAACGCCATGAGTTATTCTGGTATCCGGATACTTACGATTTGGCCAGGGGCTTGACCCTGGATGGCCATTCCTCTCCACCGTCGTCAGCGTCAGAGGCGTAGTCCGGAAGAAGGGTCTTCCCCTTCTTGGACCCTCCGGCCTCCCCAATTGGGGCGACCTTCCTTTTCTTTCCTCCCCCGCTAGAGGGGGAGAGGCTTCTTCTTCCTCCTCCCCGTCTTCGGAGGCGGAGGGCGCTTCGGGGTCGCCGGGCGATGAATCCGACACCGCCAGGCGCCGGGAACTCTTTCGAGTCCCCGTGGCCTTCTTCTTGGCCTTCTTCTTCGGCACCACGTGAGGTGCCGGGACCAGCAGCTTCGTTAAACGTGCATCTGCTGGGCCTTCGGGCAAAGGGGCCGGACAGTCAAACTGTTCGGACGTCCTCTTCCAGTCTTGTCAAAGGAGCGGGAGTTTAGATCCTGCATAAAATCAAACTATGAAAATCAAGAGTCCTGTAAAGGACAAAAACGAGCTTACTTTGGTGGCTTGGCGCTTTGCGCAGAATCCGCGATCCTCAGTGATGGGAGGGGAGACCTCGGAGCTCTTGAATAGCACCTTCCAGGCGTCCTCGTCCTTTGTGTCAAAAAGCCTGGACAAAGTCTGGTGCTGGGCCGGGTCGAACTCCCATAAGTTGAAAGCCGGTCGTTGACACGGGAGGATCCGGCGGAAGAGCATGACCTGGACTACGTTGACAAGTTTAACCTTCTTGTTCACTAGGTCTTGGACGCAGGTTTGGAGTCCGGTCACCTCTTCCGGATTACCCCACAACAGGCCCGTCTCTTTCCAGGATGTGAGCCGTGTGGGGATGCCAGATCGGAATTCGGGGGCCGCTGCCCATTTAGGGTCATGTGGCTCGGTGATGTGGAACCACCCCGATTGCCACCCTTTGATGGTTTCCACGAAGGCGCCCTCGAGCCATGTGACGTTGGCCATCTTGCCCACCATGGCGCCTCCGCACTCTGCTTGCCGGCCGATCACGACCTTCGGCTTGACGCTGAAGATCTTCAGCCATAGGCCGAAGTGAGGCTTGATGCGGAGGAAGGCCTCGCACACGACGATAAACGCCGAGATGTTGAGGATTAAGTTCGGGGCTAGATCATGGAAATCTAGGCCATAATAGAACATGAGCCCCCGGACAAATGGGTGAAGTGGGAAGCCCAGTCCGCGGAGGAAATGGGTGAGAAACACCACCCTCTCATGGGGCCTAGGGGTGGGGATTAGTTGCCCCTCATCTGGGAGCCGGTGCGTGATGTCGTTAGACAAGTATCCGGCCTCCCTCAACTTTTTGATGTGCCCCTCTGTGACGGTGGAGGCCATCCATCTACCTCCCGCTCCGGACATGATTGGAGAAGGTTGAGGTGGGAAGTGCGGACTTGGGCGCTGGAGCTCGAGTGTGCGGAAATGGATAAGCAAAGGAGGAAGAAGGCGTAGATTGAAAGGGTGGATCCTTATCCCCTTATATGGGCGGCCAAAACTATGTGCCCCCACCAGCCTATTAAAACTCGCTTATCTCCCAAGCACCGTGATTAAATGGCACGGTTGGGTTACCCACGCCCGTATTGATGAGAATCCCGGAATAAGGGGACACGATCTCTGCTTTGACAAGACGTGCCAAGGAAACCGCCTCGCTACGCGCTGAGGTGGGACAGTAAAACGATTCGAATGAAGGCTTGGCCGTAGCATGACATGCTATGGAATACGTCAGTAGATTAGATTTGTGTAAATATTATTCTCTCTACGATGGTATGTGGAAACTATTTTGCAGAGCCGGACACTATCCTTGTGTTCAACATCTTCTATGAAGTATTCGAAGGAGGAACCCGCCTTGCAATGTCGAAGACAATTTGCGTGCCGGACTCGTCATTGTTGAAGCCTGGTTCAGGGGCTACTGAGGGAGTCCTGGATTAGGGGGTGTCCGGATGGCCGGACTATGACCTTTGGCCGGACTCCCGGACTATGAAGATACAAGATTGAAGACTTCGTCCCGTGTCCGGATAGGACTTTCCTTGGCGTGGAAGGCAAGCTTGGCGATACAATATGTAGATCTCCTCCCATTGTAACCGACTCTGTGTAACCCTAGCCCTCTCCGGTGTCTATATAAACCGGAGGGTTTTAGTCCGTAGGACCGAACAACAATCATACCATAGGCTAGCTTCTAGGGTTTAGCCTCTCTGATCTCGTGGTAGATCAACTCTTGTACTACCCATATCATCAATATTAATCAAGCAGGAGTAGGGTTTTACCTCCATCGAGAGGGCCCGAACCTGGGTAAAAACATCGTGTCCCTTGTCTCCTGTTACCATCCGCCTAGACGCACAGTTCGGGACCCCCTACCCGAGATCCGCCGGTTTTGACACCGACATGTTCCTTTTAGGCTGGGCCTGTATCTGAAGTACAGATAGCTGCTATTATGCGTTATTCCGAAAACATCCTGTTGAATATGTGCTGCCCAAATATTCTCTTAAGAACGCTAGCTTTCGGCTTCACCCGTCTGAGGTACAGCGCCGGATAACCCGGTTCTAACAATCGCAGAGGTGCTCCCTTTATACCCTAGCCGAACAATCGGGAATGTAGGGTATAAGCACAGGAGCGAGGCAACCCAGCTTGGAAAAAACTTAAGTCATAGAGGTGCATAATGTTGGGGAACGTAGCAGAAATTCAAAATTTTCCTACGAGTCACCAAGATCTATCGATGGAGAAACTAGCAACGAGAGAGAGGAGAGTGCATCTACATACCCTTGTAGATCGCTAAGCGGAAGCGTTCAAGAGAACGGGGTTGAAGGAGTACTCGTCGTGATCCAAATCACCGGAGATCCTAGTGCCGAATGGACGGCACCACCGCGTTCAACACACGTGCAGCCCGGTGACGTCTCCCATGCCTTTATCCAGCAAGGAGAGAGGGAGAGGTTGGGGAAGACTCCATCCAGCAGCAACACAACAGCGTGGTGGTGATGGAGGAGCGTGGTGATCCAGCAGGGCTTCGCCAAGCACCCCGAGAGACGAGGAGAAAGAGAGGTAGGGCTGCGCTAGGGAGAGGTGGAAACTCTTGTGTTGGCAGCCCCAAATACCTCAATTATATATAGGGGAGAGGGAGGGCGTACGCCCCCTTTAGGGTTCCCACCCCAAGGGGTGCGGTAGCCCTAGATCCCATCTAGGGTGCGGCCAAGGGGGGAGAGGGGGGAAACTTGCCCCCAAGTAAGGTGGAGGCGCCCCTCCCCAAACCCTAGGC